>NC_044909.1:44270367-44412591 GCF_001633185.2 Quercus lobata
GTCATCAGACCACGTGAAAGAACGAATGCAGTAATAATAAGCGACTTTTATCTAGAAAAAAAAATATTAAAAGACTTTAAAGTCCATTTCTTGAATGATTTCGGCATCTTTAACTCCAACCCCAAGCGATTATGAATAAAAGTCTACAAATAGAACTTTTTCATAATGTTTTTTTTTTTTTTCACAACTTTATTAATCTATGATTAAAAAGGATGTAAATGAAAAAATAGAAAAGTAATATTGCACATATTAAAAAAAGTTATTATATATATAACAGATAGAAAGTGGAAAGTATACTCGTAAAAATGCAAAAACAGGAACAAAAAGGGAAAAAGAAAGTAGGATTTTTTTGTGAGATCAGAAACTCAAAGGTGTCTTTGAATTTTTTTTTTTTTTTACTAAAGTACATTTTTGCCCCCTTAAAGTTTAGGATTTTTTTTTTTATTATTTTTAACTATTTATGTTTCAAAATTTTATTTTGACTATTCATGTTTAATTTTGTATTCATATAGATTATATCGTCTATTTCTATTAGCAATCTGATTGTTCAATACCATTTATATTTAACTATTTTATAAAACTCTAAAATGATATGAAATGCTGGAATTTCATTGTATTAGATAGAAAAAAAATTTATTATAGGCAATTGAATTACTAGTCATGCTAGTGACTTTCAACTTAGGGGTTCTAGCCCCTGCATAAACACTCACCCAAAAAAAGAAAAAGATATGACAAATATAAAAATTGAATCAAACGCAATGATTAAAATAAGAATAACTCCAAATTTTAAAAAAAGTTAGTCTTTTTTTTTTTTTAACCAGAAAATGAATTATAATTGGATTACCCATACCACTCACCAATTTTTCTAGGAATGTTCCTCACCTTTCATGTCACCTCATAAAGACGGCCATAAATGCATTCAAAGGACGGTAGAAGGGTAGAAATGCTGATATAAATGAAAGTGAACACTGGTTTTATTTTCAAACGGAATTTGATGGGCTGAGGTCAACAATTTCAAATATTGATAATTTCATTCAGATTACCTCCCCACTCCAAGAAGGGGGGAAAAAACCAATTGAAGATAGAGATTACACATTTGAGAGCTTTCTTTATTTGAACCAAGTGGTACATGTGATATTCACAGCTTCACACACAGCTCCTATTATAAACATTTTTCTTTTATTAGAATATATTCATGATATTTTCGTAGAATCATTATGAACAATGTAAATCCGACATCCAATCTGATACGGCTGAAATCACATATTTGAAACTCCTCTCCCAGTATAATGACTCCGATTCACCTATAATTTATGACTCTCTCAGCCCATGTGGACCATGTTAATAGTATTAATGACTCAGCACCTACCTTATATGGCCCACAAAGCTCAAAAAGCAAGAAATAATTTAGAGAGAAAAAAAAAAAAAATATATATATATATATATATATTAAGGTCAGAATCACGGGGTCACATTAGTTTATTCACCTAGTTGTGACATGAGGGTCGAAATTAAGGTGTACAAAAATGTGGGGTTAGTGATTAGGAAATAGACTTGGTCTCTCGCATGCTGGATAGTAGTATTTCCCTATCATAAGATGTACATGTAAATTTGTACTAATATGGGCTCGATTGAGATTTTTTGGAATTTAACTAAAATATTCAATTATTTAGGCAATAAAGCAGATGAAACCCAGTTGGCAAGCAATTTCACGTTTAGACATGGATATGATCACACAAATCACAATTCCTATGGTCCTCTCCTCTCCTCTCTTATAATTCAAGACATGACCTTTTTCATTTCTGTTTCCTCCCCCCTTTGACATCAGGACATAAAGAGAGACAATGGGTAGTAGTGGTTGAGATTCTGATGTAATTCGAAAACAAAAGGAAAGAAAATTTGGGAAAAGTAAATCAACCATATGATCCACTTTTTCGAAATTTGTTCATGCCCTATTTGTCCGGTCTGAGATTTTGGATTCCAACACTTTTCAGTTTTCCCCCACTTCATTAAAATTTTCTCAAAAAAATCAACCACTTTGACAGTGTAAAAAATAAACACAAAAGAGAAAGCGAAGTGATTTACGGAGGTCAAGTCCATTTCCCACCCACCAAACAGCAAGAGAATTTTTGTTATTAGGGCTTTTCAAGTTTTTCAACTCCTACTCCTACTATTCTTCTAGACATCCCAGTTTTCCTCTTTGTTTTTTCCATCTACATCTACTATAAAAGACAAACACCCCCTCTCCCTTTATTATGTCATTTTTGCATACATGGATCTAGGTTTTTAGTTTCCTATACCAAAAAAATTCTCATAGACTCAGATAAATATACAGACAAGAAAGATATTTTTTTTTAATTACCTGAGACACAAGGCAATGGCGGCGCCTGAGAAACCCAGCAGTAGCTCCAAAGGTCAAGCATGGTTTTGCACCACTGGTTTGCCAAGCGACATTGTTATCGAAGTCGACGACATGACGTTTCATCTCCACAAGGTTTTTTTTTTTTTTTTTTTTCATCAATCTCTGAATTCTTTTCTTCTCTTCTATGCAATATTACATTCTCTCATTCTTGTTGTTGTATGTGATATTTCAGTTTCCTTTGATGTCCAAGAGCCGAAAGCTTCACGAGCTGATAACGGAGCAAGAAACTAACGCTGGTACTGTACAACCGCGAATAACGGAAGAGGAACAAGGAAACAGTGACGGTGACGAAATTGAGGAGATACAGTGTTACTTAACGCTAACGCAATTTCCGGGTGGTTCGGAGACGTTTGAGACGGCGGCGAAGTTCTGTTACGGCGTTAAGATCGACGTGACCTCCTCCAACGTGGCGCCACTCCGTTGCGCCGGCGAGTTTCTTGAAATGACGGAGGAGTACTCCGAGGACAACCTCATTTCCAAGACGGAGAGGTTCTTTTCTCAGTCTGTGCTCAAAAGCCTCAGAGACTCCATCAAAGCTTTGAAGTCCTGCGAGAAGTTAATGCCTATGGCGGAAACCCTAGGGATCACTCAGCGTTGCATCGATTCGATCTCTTCCAGAGCTTCCTCCGCCGATCCAGCGCTGTTCGGTTGGCCGGTGAGCGACGCCATCGACGGAGGAGGTCGGAGTTCGTATACGAAGCAGCAGATCTTGTGGAATGGGATCGATGGCGGCAGCGGCTATGTTGGTGGTGGTGGACGAAGAAAGAGTGCTGTATCTAGGGCTAGCAATGCGGAGCTGTGGTTTGAGGATTTGGTGCTTCTGAGTTTACCGTTGTTCAAGCGTTTGATCTTCGCGATGAGAGATACAGATCTGAGTCCTGACATTATCGAGAGCTGCTTGATGTTCTACGCAAAGAAATACATTCCAGGAACTTCTAGGTCCAATCGGAAGCCATCAACGTCTTCTTCATCATCGTCAACTACAGCCTCCGAAGCCGAACAGAAGGAACTGTTGGAAACTATAGTAGCCAATCTTCCATTGGAGAAAAGCTCAAGGTCTTCCACAGCGACGAGATTCCTATTCGGATTGTTGAGAACCGCGAATATACTCAACGCTTCTGAAGCTTGCAGAGCTGCGTTGGAGAAGAAGATCGGATTGCAACTCGAGCAAGCCACACTAGATGACCTTTTGATTCCAAGCTATTCGTATCTGAATGAAACTCTCTACGACGTTGATTGCGTTGAGAGGATCTTAAGCCATTTCCTCGATGGATTGCAAGAAACAAACCAAACAGGCGAAGATGGAGACAACGGAGTCAGATCGCCGGCGTTAATGCTGGTTGGAAAATTGATCGACGGTTATTTATCGGAGATCGCCTCCGACGCAAATCTCAAACCAGACAAATTCTATCACCTAGCGATTTTGCTTCCAGATCAGGCTCGACTCTTCGACGACGGTCTTTACAGAGCCGTTGATGTGTACCTCAAGGTACAACTCTAGAAATTTTTGTACAAAAATTGAAGTAGTTTGCGAAATTTGAATTTGAATTTGACTTTTGGAACTTTTTTAGGCGCATCCTTGGATATCGGAGTCGGAGCGAGAAAAGATTTGCGGAGTGATGGACTCCCAGAAACTCACACTCGAAGCGTGCACACACGCGGCACAGAACGAGCGTCTTCCGTTACGAGCGGTGGTGCAAGTACTGTTCTTCGAGCAGCTACAGCTCCGCCACGCGATCGCCGGGACTCTACTCGCCGCCGAAACGGCGCCGCTCGAGTCAGGCAGGCCGTCGGCGCTGTCGCAGCTGCGAGAAGAGCAGGAGGGGACGGAAGTGGAGGAGGAAAGCGAGGAGAACAACGCGGGGGTTTTGATGGCGGCGGCGACGGAGGAGAGCGGCACGTGGAGGACTGCGGTGAGGGAGAATCAGGTGCTGCGTCTCGACATGGATAGCATGAGGACGCGGGTGCATCAGCTGGAACGCGAGTGTTCCACAATGAAGAGAGTGATCGAGAAGATTGAAAAAACGGGCCCAGCTGGATGGAAAGGCTCGTTGACTAGGAAATTCGGGTGTAAATTTAAGACCCAAGTTTGTGATTCTCATGAACCAACGGTTGTGGATGCGAGAAAAGGAAGACACCACCATCACCAGCAATAGGGTTTCCGTATCCAATCATGTTCCCACGCCCTGTGACGTGTAATCGCAAATACGGCGTAAAATATATATAAAATTTGCTGAATCCTTGTACATTTTCTGCCACGTAAACTGTGGAAAAAAAGCTCGAATAATTGTGTCTTGCTTTATTGGTGATCCGATTTTTTACCATTAGTTTTTTGTGGATTCATAAAAATTCATCGCTTCTTTTGAGGTGGTATTGTTATGCGTATCACAGACACATGAAAGATATGATTTTGATCAGTGGTAATTGCAGTTTCATGACACGTGGCTGATAGGGCCTTCTATTGGTCCTTTTCTACGTGAACTGGCAAAAATTACTTTGGAGTCGGAACATGGAAGAAGGTGGAGATTATAATTATTACTGGCCTTTTTTTCTTCTTTGTCATGCTATTTTTTATGTGTGATTGATTTGACGGAGAAGAAGTAGAGAAAAACAAAGGCACATTGATTCATTCATGTCGTGTTTCATAATTCTTGCCTTGTAATGATCATGAATGTGGGATAGTCCACTGTCTAAGCCTTTTCGTCAAAGAAAGCTTCCTCATAATTTTTAGAGAGGTTGAAAAGGAATATTGGGCCTACCTAACTTTTTCCATCAGAGGCTAGTATTTTCCTCTCTGTTCTCGTTTGGATAAAATACTAAATGGAAAGTTTTAGCCAATTAGTTCGGGGTTGGTGTGATAAAACGACATGCCTATGATTATGTTTTGGAGTAATTAAGTTTTGGTTTCCTTGGACTAGCTAGCAACGAGTCTCTTTTTGACGATACTGAAAAAAGCAAGACTGTGATGACCAAAAGAAACCGTACATCTAGGTATATAAATCCACGTTCCACACATGCACATGATGGTATAATATGTTTGCACAGGCTGTTCAGGCTTTGGCTGTGTGCTGCCCCATCCATTGACAGAAATTTCCCCCTTTCAAATAGCTTCATCTTGAGTTGTTGATCAGCATAACTATGTGATTTGTTAATTGAGTAAATTCCAAATAATTATCTTGGGGTTTGGGGTAATGCCGAATATATCCAAGATAATTAAAAAGTAACCATTTTAGTCTTTAAACACAAACATCGTTACAAGCTATTTGTTCAAACCACCTAAAACAAAATATGCACAACATTTTTTCCATTTCTAAGATTGAATGTTTAGAAAGGGTACCCCACACTCATCTGCTCCTGCCAGCCTAAATGCTTTTGTAAATGCAAATGTTTTCTAGTTTTAGTCCATTTTAGTCCAGCTATGGGACCCATTATTGGATAATAATCCAACCAAACTCAATTGAAATGCAAATGGTCTAGCAAATCATGTGTGATGAATTAGTTAGATATATACACAAGTGCAGTCTCTAATACATCTTGACGCATATCCATATAGAATACCAATTCCTATCAACATCGTGAATGATCGATGTTGTTGGATGTTGTTGGACCATGATGGACAAGCAAAGAAAACAGAGTTGATGTTGCTGCCATTAATATCTATAAAACATAGTTTGAAAAAAATAAAAAATAAAAAATAACTCAGATACAAAGTGGCCTTGAACACACTAGGTTTCTCGGCATAAATTAAAATTAAAAAGGAAAAAAGGAAAACAATAAAACACTTTACAACTGTTAGGTGCATAGTATTTAGATATTTTGCATAATTTTAGGATCATAATAAGTTGTTGCATAATATTAGGATTTATTTCATTTGTATTTGCATTTTAGTAGTGTGGGGCCAGGGAACTTATGATCTGGCCCACGCTCTACTAAGGCCCAGGGCCCGTGTCGAGGAGGGTATTTGCCGAGGACGAATGGGGAAAGGCTGAAATGCCGGGGGCACAGCCGAGGATGACCCTGTCCTCGGCACTCCAAGACTTCAAGGGGAAGAGCAACATTTCGTTAAAGGCTGCCCCTAAAAAGCCCCCTGAAAGAGATGCGAGTAGAATGAGACCCACGTGGGGGTACAGTGCGAAACTGGTTCAGGGTAAATACGTCCCCTCCGCATTAAATGCACTCGCCGAAGTCCTAACCATGTTAATGAGAAAAGACGCCTGGACAGGGTGACTTCGATCATCGCAACTAACAAAAAGCAAGGAGGGACAGCTGATGGGACGGGTACTGAAGTAGGCACCTGCTTGATCAATAAGTGGAGGGCTAAGATCAACCAAGAAGGGCTATATAATGTGAAGGTTGATGCACCAAGAAAAGGGCTGGGAAAAAGGGCCAAGAACTAGAGCCTCCTAGTCTGCCTCCAGGAGAAAGACTCCTCGAGCGAACACGATTCAATTCTGTATGAACACCACGAAAAACCACCGTCCGGTGACCAAGGCCTAGCCTTTTAAACCCACGCTCTATAAATGATATTGTTTGGGCCTTTTTACGTGCGAACCCAACATTATTATGAGTCGTTACAAATTGTGTCCTTACAATTGGCGCCGTTTGTGGGAAAGGCTTGTGTCTTGGCACAGATGGTGGGTTGAGACAATCCCTCACATCATTTCCAACAGTCGGAGGTAGTGTTCTAGCGAAAAGTTCCACTAGGGGCTACGTTTCTTCACTAGGGGCTGCGCTTCATAGCGTCAACAGCACGGATGGTTCTAGGGGCTTGGCCGAGGAGCTAATCCCCCTAAATCGAGGTCCCACGCCATAGCCGAGGGGTTATGGTCCTCTGAGTCAAACCTATGGGGAAACCTACTACTTAAAAACTGAGTTTTGGACAGAACCAAGGTATTGCATGGTCCTCGGACTCAAACCTATGGGGAAACCAACTACTTAAATATCAAGTTTTGGACAGAACCAAGGTATTGCATGGTCCTCGGACTCAAACCTCTGGGGAAACCAACTACTAAAAAACTGAGTTTTGGACAGAACCAAGGTATTGCATGGTCCTCGAACTCAAACCTATGGGGAAACCACTACTTAAAAATCAAGTTTTGGATAGAACCAAGTTGATGCCTATGTACCTGCTGAAATAGGTCCAGACATGAGTTCAACAACCTATGGGGGCGGGCGTGCTAGTATTCTGAAACAGGGTCCTAAACATGTCATATGTGCAACTATGCATACATGTTACGATAATTAGTTCAGAAATCATAAACAGTAGTAAGTATCGACGAGGGCAACTGACAAGTGACCAAAAGGAAAAAGGAAGAAAAGAATTTCATATATGTGGTCAACAGGTTCAAACTACCAGCGGACTACAAAGTTTTGTCAATAAAAAAAAAAAAAATGGAAACTAGTTAATCATTAAACTGAAATCAAATACGGAGCGTAGCCGGGGTTTCTACTTCTTCAATTCTGCGTCGGCCACATCCTGGGAAGGCGGAACGGGATCAGCTTCGACGCCCTGGAGGACAGTCCCTTCTGGGGAAGACTGAGCAGGATTGGTGTTGGTGCTCTTGGGGACCACAGCAAGGGGAATTGCCTATAGGGGTTGGGCAAGTATGGCTGGCTCTTCGGCATTAGGCATCTGAGCGCCGACCACAGGCTCAGGAACCTCTTTGGGCACCTCAGAATCCATACGCTCAGATGCTTCTATCACATCCTGAAGCTTTCCCCCTTTAAACGGCTCGCCAGGAGAGGCACCGACCTGTACAGCTTCCGACTGAGTGACCCCTCCCCCATGTTGGTCACTCACAGCCTCAGAGCTGGTGGAGGTGGCCTCATGGATGGCTGTAGGGTAGAATATGTTCTCCGTTTTCCACAAATCAGACGAAGCATCCACCCCAGCTCGCTTCAAGGCCTCTTCCCAAACTTGGAAGCAGTAAAGCCTGCATACTCTGGGAATTTGGGCTTTAAGGGAGACTTGGGTGTCAGCTACCCCCGCGTTGTAACCCTCATCCTCAGCCGTTTCCTTGGCAGCCTCAGCCTCGTTTCTGGCAAACTCAGCCTCCCGCTTGGCCCTCATGGCTTCGTCCAGGGCATACTCCGCCACACCTTTGTCATTCTCTGCCAAGGTCAGTCTTTTATTTAAATCACTGATCTGCTCCTCGGCTATTTGCAACTGATCCTCGGTTTCGAGCAGACGTTTTGTTTGGTCCTCGGCCTGTTTTTGGGCGCTAGCTAAACCTGCAGAGGCGCTATCCCTATCTCGGATAGCTTCTGTTAAGGCAGCCTTGGCCTTGGCAAGGTCGTCCTCGGAAGCTTTGAGAGTCCGCGTGGCCTCTAAGCGCTTAGAGCGTTCATTCTTGGCCGCCTTACTCTGCTTGTTCACTTCCTCCTCCATCCTATAGGTGGCCTGGAGAGCCTGTCAAGGGAGATAAATACATCATGAATGACAGACCGGGAGTAAGAGTTAATAAAGTTTTAGGGTTCAAGAGCCTTACCATGCCCAAGTACCTCTTCGTACTGAGGAAAACCTCCTGCATCCTCATTTTCTTCAACCTAACCACGTCGATGGGAAGTAGCATGGTTCTCCCTAGTGCGTCTGCCACATAACCACCATCGCCATCTCCAAGGTCCCTCATGGACGCGGTTTCCAGCAGTGGCCCCCCGTGGAGCATTGGGGCGGGAAGCCAGGCGCTTGGCAAGGATTGGGCCTCAATCCCCTTTCCCTTGCCTTGCGAAGATTGGGCTTCGGTCTCTTTACCCTTACTTTGGTGCCCAATCTTCAATTGTTTCGCACGTGAGGCTTCCTCCTTCTCCTTAGAAGGTTGGGATTTTCCCCTATCCATGGTTTCCTTGCCCTTGGGACTCCTCTTTCTCTTTGAATTAGTGCTCTCCGGCCGAGGAGGCAGAGCTGGTTGGGGAGGAGCAGGAAGTTTGAGGCGGGGGGATTGTGGTTGTGACTTTATAGAGGATGACTTAGTCTGGATAGTCTGGGGTTGAGGTGGTGGGGACGGAGCATTGGATTGCGGCGTTCCCTACGTACCCTTCCCCGGTTGACCCTCGAGGAGGTCGAATAAGCTAGTCGGGGGCTTTCTCTTAAGTCCCATCTCGGCTTAGGAAGATGTGCCTACTGATGACAATTCCGCCTCGGACAAGGCTGGGTCACCTATATCACCAAAAGGATTCTCGGATTGGTCGGCTAGGTCAAATACCCAAATCCCTCCTTAGACTGATCTAACTTGCCTTTGTCCTCCACTTCTTGATGAGATGAAGAGAGGTCCACCAGTGGAATGCCCTCTGGGACAGATGATCCTTCGGAGATTAAAAATCCTGACTCAACCACGGTAATTTTTGGAAGCCGAGGACAGCTGTCGCTGATCACGTGCCTAGGGTCGGCAAATGACTTCTGAAGGGGAGCGTACCCTAATATTTTGTGAGCAGCTCGGACTTGACCATCTCCGTCATTTACGAAAACTGCCGCTTGTAGAACAGTCTCCAAGTCCACCCGGTTAACTAAGTGAAAATGTCGTTGAAAAGCGTGTGGATCTGCAAAAAAAAGAAACACATGCGCATGGTTAGTTACCGAACCACATCAGATTAGAATGGCGCAAAGGGTCGACGCCCTTCCATTCCCTATACCCCACCTGGTTCTCCTTCTACTATGGGGCACAGATTGCCATCATGCCATTCACCGGAGACGATAAGGAAATCCTTATTTAATCCCTTGTTGGAATCAGGGAGGCATTGAATTAGTCGAACCCTTTCGTCTCTCGTCTTCATGTAGTAGGATTTTCCCTTCAAATTTTGGAGATTATAGCACCAATTCACGTCATGGTGGGTCAGTCTTAACCCCATCTTTTCGTTTAAAGCATCCACACAACCCAGAATCCTAAACATGTTGCCGGTACACTAGGTGGGGGCTAATCGGAAGTGCCTGAGGTAACCCTTCATTACCGGCCCCATAGGGATTCTCATACCCCCCTCTACAAAGGCGAGGACGGGAATTACTACCTTGCCCGTTTCCCTCTTATAGTGCCACTCCCCCATCTTACAATGCCTCAGACTTACGTTGGGAGGAATCTTGTAATCGACGATGAACTTTTTCATCGCCGATTCAGTATCGACTAATTTCCTCAGTCTCAATTTAGCCATCTCTACGATTTACTAAACAAACTCAACCAGCGACGGGAGAAGAAAGGGAACCAAAGAAAAATAAACCCAGAAAAGAAAAAGCACGAGTTACTGGAGGTAAGGAACTTACAGAAAAGAGGAAAGACGCTTCGGGTGGGCTTTTTGTACTGGAGATAGACTTGAGTTTGGACGAAAGTTCAGATGAACCTAGGGTATACGCGCTAGAACTCTTAAGTGCAAAACTGAAGAGACAAATCCGTTCCAAAAAACATTTAGGTTTCCTATTGAGAGTAACTGCACAAATTTTCCCACCCATAAAGGCCAAGGAATCCCCACCGTTATATCTCCATCATGCCGTAAAACGTGGGAAACACAGAGCCGCCCGCATTTAATGAGGCCACGCTTTACCTTCCAAAGTCTCCAGGAACGTGTCTCGGGCAGACGAAAAGTCTCGGGAACCGATAGGTAATAAGGATTGACAGGCATTGACAGGTGTCTGATGTCATCAAAACCCTCCTATCCGTCCGAGGAGCCGGATAGCAGGATTTTGAGGGACTATTGTGGGGCCAGGGAACTTATGATCTGACCCACGCTCTACTAAGGCCCAGGGCCCGTGCCGAGGAGGGTATTTGCCGAGGACGAATGGGGAAAGGCCGAAATGCTGGGGGCACAGCTGAGGATGACTCTGTCCTCGGTACTCCAAGACTTCAAGGGGAAGAGCAACATTTCGTTGAAGGCTGCCCCCAAAAAGCCTCCTGAAGGAGATGCGAGTAGAATGGGACCCACGTGGGGGTACGGTGCGAAACTGGTTTAGGGTAAATACGTCCCCTCCGCATTAAATGTACCCGCCGACGTCCTAACCATGTTAATGAGAAAAGACGCTTGGACAGGGTGACTTCAATCATCGCAACTAACAAAAAGTAAGGAGGGACAGCTGATGGGACGGGTACTGAAGTAGGCACCTGCCTGATCAATAAGTGGAGGGCTAAGATCAACCAAGAAGGGCTATATAATGTGAAGGTTGATGCACCAAGAAAAGGGCTGGGAAAAAGGGCCAAGAACTAGAGCCTCCCAGTCCGCCTCCAAGAGAAAGACTCATCGAGCAAACACGATTCAATTCTGTATGAACACCACGAAAAACCACCGTCCGGTGACCAAGGCCTAGCCTTTCAAACCCACGCTCTATAAATGATATTGTTTGGGCCTTTTTATGTGCAAACCCAACATTATTATGGGTCGTTACAAATTGTGTCCTTACAAGTAGGGTAAGGGAATATGTTAGTCATTTGATTGGATTTATCGAGGATATTTCATAATCAAATTTTATTCACCATTAATCAAGCATACATGAATCAAGGATCCATAAATCAAGCAACTACGCCAAGCCTAGTAGCCAAAGTAAAAATTGTGCTAAACAAAAAGAAATACTTAAATGATATCATTTAGAGTATCATTTCATCTAAATGGTATTCATGATGAATAAACTTTGATTTTGAAATATCATCGATAGGATTGTAATGGCTAGTGGAGCTCTTTGATTTTTATTAAGATAAGTTGTTCCTAAAATGCAAGGGTTATCTTGAATAAAAGTAGTAGTAGTTTATTGGAATAAAATCATCAGAAAACCATTTATGCAAAAAAATTGGTTAAGGTCAAGGATTCAGGATTCCTTAGTCGATCCTAATTTATTTTTAGTGTTTATCCTTTAATTTCCATAAAGATTAAGATCCATACATACCAAAAACTATAACTTTAGAGGGAAAAAAAAAAATCCAAGATTACATACCAAAAGAGTCAAAAATTACCAAGAAAAGAGCCAAGAAGCTAATAGCACAACCTACAAAAGAAATCTGAACAAAAACTAAATCAACTATTTTTCAAGTAATTAATACTTCTTCCATCACAAGAATTTTAGCTAATATCAAGAACTAATTTGTACCTCTCTCCAAATTAAAACTTGAATAGAAGCCCTCTTTCTCTTTGCTTAGTTTGAAAATTATTTTTGAGTGAAAGTCTAAATTCTAACTCTGATGAAGACTGAAAGGAGCCATTGAACCAACTGATTTGGGTTACTTTCTTTTAGTTTATATTAAGAGCTCTTGTTGCTCTTTGGAAGAGCAAAAAATGAACATGTTGGACTAAAATGTGTTGATTTTGGCTTGGTGAGAATAGATGGTGTGCAGATTTTATTTTTATGAGGAGTGAACAAACGCTTGTAATGACATTTGTGTTTAAGGACTAAAATGGTTGCTTTCTAATTATCTTAGATGTGTTTGGAATTCTACCAAATCTTAGGATAGTTATCTAAAATTTACCGTTGTTAATTTGGATCTGGCCCTACATCATGTTCTTTGCTAGGCGCCAATTTGAAAGAGCATAGAGAGCAATGTTTATAAATGTGCAGTCACATACGGTTCAAATACAGCTATATTTTATTGATTTTATCATACTACAACACACTTACTATGAAAGTTGTGTGACTGTATGTGATGATTAAATAATGAGTAGAAGCATAAAAGAGAAAGCATGTATTAAAGGTTTACGTGGTTCAACCTGACAACCTACGTTCACAACGAAAAAACCCTTAACGAATACATATTGATATTAAGCATTTGTGTTACAATGAACTTAATGTAAAGTTTATATACTGGAGAATACTTGACTAATCCTAAGCTAAGTGTAGACTAAACCTAAGGTTAATATGCTTATTTAACAAGTACATTGGCTTACAATTGGTTTAGGTCACTTAAACTATAATACATCTAACACTTATATATAATTATCTATACTATTAATAACATGATTCCCTGTTTGGGTTTCAACTTTTTGCGTACTAAAATACCCTCACACAAATTCTTAAACTCTCTGAACTACCTCTATCTTTTAGTTAAATAATTTTAAATTAAAAAACATAAATTGGTTAAAAGAGTAATTTATTGTTTCTAAGTTTTAGGGTTTTCCTTTTATCTTCTCTATTCAACTTAAAACTTAAGACATTATCTCTATCTAATTTTGAATATTATTCCACATTACCTAATATATTTCTTTGTAAAACAAAATATACACAGTTATTTATATATTGCTTTTCAACATTATAACACTAAACCAAAAAACAAAATCAATAACAAAAAATTTATTGTACACACAAAGTACATGTGATGAGTCTAGTAAATATATAGTGGTATAGATAACTTTCACCCGTATGTTTGCACTTACAAAGCCCACATAAAGTTAGCCAAGTTTCTACTATAATTAATGATATAGTACCGTTAAAAAAAGAGATTGATCCTCTTCTATCTAGCAACACCCTTTGGGGAGACTAATTAATGCGCGGATGTACTTAGAGCATCCACAACCGGTTTTGCTATCTCATCTTATTTTACCATCCCAAAAAGCTACTTTATCAATTATACCATACCATTTTACAATATACCTAACATCCCAAAATTCTATTTTTTCCTCCATTTTATTTAAATATTCTATTATATTCTTTTTTTACTATTTCTCTTTTTCTATTCCTTTTCCTCTCTTTCTCCCTCAACCTCTAGCAGACTAGCACCGGTTTCAACACAGAGCTACACATAGAGACCCATGATACACCTATCCAAACCCATCACCACACACACAGAGCCACACACACACAAACACAGGTAATCACTCTTTTGAAACAAATTGTTTCATTCTTGAAAAACCACGACAAAAAAGATTAAGAATCAAGATTCATAAGTTTCATTTTCTCTTTGTTTTTCCTCAACTTTCTAGGAAACCAAACAGTTCACAAACAACAACAAAACCTGGAACCTTCTCTTATTTTCTTTCATCTTCACACCAAACAAAAACAGAACACAATCCAAGAGTTTCAAACCCAAAAAAAAAAAAAAGACTAATCAAACATGCAAAAGAAACCCACCACACCTCCAAAGAAACCCACCACCGATGCCTCGTCGGAATCACGATCGAAGCCATCAAAGCTCCGATTCAAACCCATCGGAGCTCTCACACCGATCCAAACCCAGCCCACCAACCCACCGTCATCAAAACCCACGATCTCCACCATTGTCAAAACCTACACCTCCAAAGAAACCCACCACCAATGCCTCGTCAGAATCACTATCGGAGCCATCAGAGCTCCGATTCAAACCCATCGGAGCCATCGAAGCCATCACGCCGACCCATCCGATTCCACCGTTGAGGAAGCCACGGGGTCTTGGGTCTGAGAAGAGAGCAGAGAGCAAATGAGAAAGAGAGAAGGAAGAGAGAGAAAAGAAGAGAAATAATGAGAGATGAGAGAGAAATTCCCAGGTTAAAAATGAGGAGAGAGTATTAAAAAATTATTTTTTTATATACCATTCAGCTATAGTACCATCTTACATTTAAGATGGTACTGTAACTATATGCCAAAAAAAATTTAGCATTTCCCATATGGCCTTCCAACTACTGAGCGTGTTTTGGGCTTGAATGGTAAAAGGAGCTTACATTTGGCATTTAGCCTTTCCAATACTGATGCTCTTGCAAATTGAAAGGTGCTATGCTACCCATTTTGAGTTTCTCACGTATTTATTTAGCTAGCAATGAGTCTCTTTTTGACGATACTGAAAAAAGCAAGATTGTGATGACTAAAAAGAAACCGTACATCTCAGTATATAAATCCATGTTCCAATCATGCACATGATGGTATAATATGTTTACACAGGTCGTTCAGGCTTTGGCTGCGTGCTGCCCCATCCATTGACAGAAATTTCCCCTTTTCAAATACCTTCATTTTGAGTTGTTGATCAACATAACTATGTGTTGAGGTCTAAAAAGTCACAATATTGCACCAAGACCTAAAGTGGCATAGAGAATTAAACTCTATAAAAATAAAATACTTGAGCCTGCAATAAAGAAAAAGATGGTAGGCCCAAATCCATTAAGGGTTTTGAGGAGGAACCCAAAGTCACGAATGGGTAAGCCTTAGAACTCATTAAACGAAGGGAAGAATAAAAGGCCAACCCACCAAGGTCAGAAAATTGTTAGGGAGCCTAGTGGTAAGAACTGGGCCGGGGTACCTAGGGACTGCCAGGAGCTCGGGATCCTCGAGACGTGCAATAAAGTTAGGGTTGGACTAAGACAATTCAAAGGGGGTGCCAAGAAACACAAGGAACGAGAACAAATATGTCCCTATCAACCACACAATGATGTAGAAAGGAATCAGAAGGCTTGAGAACCAACAATTCATGAACAAGGGATTGGTGCCTCGAGGAACCCAGAAAGAAGAACCATGAAGGGAAATGGCTCAAAAACTTTCAACCTAGCAGGAAGGAATCAACCCACTTGGGAAAAATGACAAAAGGAAAGGTAGTCAAAAGTTGAGTCTGAAAAGGTGGGAACTAGAAACCTTGAAAGGAGAAAGACCCAAGGTCAGCTCTTTAAGACGTACCAGAACGGATAGACAGCAGAAGGCTTTTAAGGAAGAAACTCCAAAAGAAGAAAATAATGAGGAATGAGGAAGGGGCTAGCCACCAATGTTGCTGACACAACATTGGTTCTGGAACCCAGGAGAGCAAATGGAGGGAATCAGTGGTACTCCGGGAACCCTAGGATGACACTATAAAAAGGGGAAACAACCAATAGTGAAGGGCATTCAGCAACAATGAATTAGAATAGAATCATTGAGAAAACTTTGTTAGAATTCAAAAAAGGAAAGAAAAGAGAGGGAACTACCGCCTAGTATCATCAAACAGTTACTAGAGAACACACTCGAATTTAAAAAGATTCAAACTTTGCAAGCCTTAGAGGCTTAAAGAGCCATCTAAGTTTGTATTTTTGAACTTATTTGGATCTTGTAACACATCCTAGTGAGCATAATATATTACACAATTAAGAAAGTAATGGAATATTTCACATTGTCTTAAGGTCCCCCTAACGTTTTATTTTGTATTATTCTTTACCACATTGCCCATTTACTGTTTCTTGTTGTTCAATGCATATTTTTCTTGTTTGCTAGCATGTATGTGTTGTAGGATTCGTGTTCTGTGCACCATTTGGTTCGTAAAAGGCCCGGGGTCCTTGTTTCTACTTGGGCTTGGGCACCGTCCAAAAAGGACCTACACACTATGTCATTTGTTAATTGAGTAAATTCCAAGTAATTATATTGAGGTTTGGAGTAGTGCTAAATATATCCAAGACAATTAAAAAGTAACCATTTTAGTCCTTAAACACAAACATCATTACAAGCTGTTTGTTCATTCCACCTAAAACAAAATATGCACAACAATTTTTCCATTTCCAAGATTGAAATGTTCAAAAAGGGTACCCCACACTCATCCGCTCCCACCAGCCTAAATGCATTTTGCAAATGCAAGTGTTTTCTAGTTTTAGTCCATTTTAGTCTAGCTATGGGACCCATTATTTGATAATAATCCAAACAAACTCAATTGAAATGCAAACGGTCTAGCAAATCACGTGTGATGAATTAGTTAGATATATACACAAGTGCAGTCTCTAATGCATCTTGACGCATATCCATATAGAATACCAATTCCTATCAACATCATGAATGATCGATGTTGTTGGATGTTGTTGGACCTTGATGGACAAGCAAAGAAAACAGAGTTGGTGTTACTGCCATTAATATCTATAAAACATAGTTTGCAAAAAAAAAAAAAAAAAAAAAAAAAACAAGGATCCTGGCAACCAAAGTAAAAAATGTGCTAAATAAAATAAATACTTAAATGATATCATTTAGAGTATCATTTGTTATTCATGATGAATAAACTTTGATTCTAAAATATCCTCAATAGGATTGTAATGGCTAATGGAGCTCTTTGATTTTTATTAAGATAAGTTGTTCCCAAAATGCAGGTGTGGGGGCCAGTTAATCAATAATTATTAAAACCGTGTTAACTGGGCCTGTGGCCCATCCGAGGATTTTAAACCATCCGAGGAAGCCCACATAAGGTTATAAGGGGAACCAAATGAAAAGAGGAGTAGATATCATATGAGATGGGTCCAGTATTCGACCGAGGACAAAATCCTTCTCGGTAATATGTGTCCGAGGACGACCTGAACGCCGTATTGTCACAAACACACTTCGAAGCTACATTACCACTAAAGGTGGGACATGGGGCCAAGGGTAAGAAAGAAAAGATAAACAAATATCTTTAACAACTGCTGCATCCGCATTAATTGCCTCTCAACCAACTCTCTGGCCGCATTAATGTGGAGGTGATGCCTGAACAGTGATGAAGCAGCCTTACAGCTGCTGGTTGAAGGTTCCAGGAAGTGTTGGATAGGACAGGAAGGGATCCCCCGAATCCAACCTACACGTGTGTGGTGAAGATGACACCAAGAGGGCAATATATAACATGGAAGAATGCATTGAGGAAGCAAATCAGAACTTCTAAACAATTGATGCTTAGAAGAAAATCCTACGAAATAAAGAACTTAGCTTGTTTCAAGGATAAATTGATAGTAATATTTGTATTAATCCATCTAGAAACGTTAAGTTTAATCGTTTTTCTTCTGAAGTTAATCTAGTTCTTTTATATCCACGCTCTATAAATTTATTGTTTAGGCCTTTAGCGTTCAAACCCAATACGAGTTTGGGATCGATACAAATTGAGTCCTTACAGCAGGGATTATTTTGAATAAAAGTAGTAGTAGTTTATTGGAATAAAATCATCAAAAAAACCATTTATGCAAAAAAAATTCTGTTAAGGTTAAGGATGCAAGATTCCTTAGTTGATCCTAATTTATTTTTAGTGTTAATCCTTTAATTTCCATAAAGATTAAGTTCTTTATATACCAAAAACTATAACTTAGAGGGAAAAAAAAAAAATCCAAGATTACATACCAAAAGAGTCAAAAATTACCAAGAAAAGAGCCAAGAAGCTAAAAGCACAACTTACAAAAGAAACCAGAACAAAAGCTAAATCAAATATTTTTCAAGTTATTAATACTTCTTCCATCACAAGAATTTTAGCTATATTTTGATATCAAGAGAACTAATTTGTACCTCTCTTCAGATTAAAACTTGAATAGGAGCCATTTTTCTCTTTCTCAGTCTTAAAATTATTTTTGAATGAAAGTCTAAATTCTAACTCTGATGAAGACTGAAAAGAGCCATTGAACCAAATGATTTGGGTTACTTTCTTTTAGTTTATATTAAGAGCTCTTGTTGCTCTTTGGAAGAGCAAAAAATGATGTAAACGTGTTGGACTAAAATGTGATGATTTTGGGCTGACGAAAACAGATGGTGCGGGGTACCTTTTTGAACATGCAGTCTTTGAAATGAAAAAAAAAAAAAAAAGGCAGTTGTGCAGATTTTGTTTTATGACGAGTGAACAAATGCTTGTAACAGCGTTTGTGATTAAGGACTAAAATGACTGCTTTTTAATTATCATGGATGTGCTTGACATTAAACCAAACCTCAGGGTAGTTATTTGGAATTTAACATTGTTAATTTGGATTTGGCCCTACATCATGTTCTTTGCTAGGCCCCAATTTGAAAGAGCATAGAGAGCAATGTTTATACATGTACAGTCACATACGGTTCAAATATAGCTATATTTTATTGATTTTATCATACTACAACACACTTATTGTGAAAGTTGTTGTGTGACTGTGTTTGATGATTGAATGATGAGCGGAAGCATGAAAGAGAGGGCATGCATTAAAGGTTTACGTGGCTCTACCTAACAACCTACGTTCATAATGAAAAAACTCTTAATAGATACACATTGATATTAAGCATTTGTGTTACAATGAACTCAATGTAGAGTTTATATACTAGAGAATACTTGACTAATCCTAAGCTAAGTGTAGACTAAACCTAAGGTTAATATGCTTATTTAACAAGTACATTGGACTACAGTTAGTTTAGGCCACTTAAACTATAATACATCTAACACTTATATATAATTATCTATACTATTAATAACATGATTTCCTGTTTGGGTTTCAACTTTTTGTGTACTAAAATACCCTTACACAAATTCTTAAACTCTCTAAATTACTTCTATCTTTTAGTTAAATAATTCTAGATTAAAAAATACAAACTGGTTAAAAAAGTAATTTACTATTCCTAAGTTTTAGGTTTTTCATTTTATCTTCTCCATTCAACTTAAAACTTAGATACTATCTATCTCATTTTTAAACATTATTGCACATTACCTTATATCTTTCTCTAAAAAACAAAATGCACATGGTTATTTATGTATCACTTTTCAACATTATAACACTAAAAAAAAAAAACAAATAAATAATAAAGAGAATTATTGCATGTACAAAGTGAGTGGATGAGTTTATTATATGTATGGTTGTATACAGGACTATCACCCGAATGCTTGCACTTACAAAGCCCACATAAAGTTAGCCAAGGTTCTACTATAATTAATGTTATAGTACCGTTAAAGAAAAGAGATTGATCCTCTTCTATCTAGCAACTCCCTTTGGGAAGACTAATTAATGCGCAGATGTACTTACAGATTGAAAGTTGCTATGCTACCCAATCTGAGTTTCTCACGTATTGCTGTTACTCCACTAGGTAGCTTCCACTGTCAAGTACTCTTACAGTTTATGCTTGTTAATGCTATTTATTTAGTTCCAGCTCTACCAAAGTAAAAGGTGATATTTGGAAGTTGAGTAGGTGACCCACCATTATATTGAAACCGAAAAAGGAACTCTAGCACATATGTACCTTTAATTACCCTTCCAATAGGAAGATATTAGCAGATGTGCAAGCCAGTTTTTAACAACAAAAGAATGTTTCAAAAAAATTGTACACAACAAAAGAAGAAGAAAGAAAAAAAACGTGATTTAAATCAATTACGATTCTATGAATTTAGAACAGCTATTTTTCTCTTCTACTTTTGCTTGTAATTGGGCCTGGGCCTCTTGGCCCAAAAGTCCAAAACAAGAAGGAAGACTTGGACCAATGAGGACGGGCCTAATCAAAACGGGCCCCAAATCCCTCCATGAGGTCCAGTTTTAGAGAAGAGAGGTGACAACTATTGCAAGTCCTAGGAAGGAAATATCCGACAAGGATCCACCCCTCTAAATATGACCTAGGAGTTTTCCCTCCTTGGCGATGTGTCAAGACTCATCTATCACTGAGAATGTAGGTAAAGGATCGTGTGGGCCGAACAACAAGCAATCCAACAGGTTTGAAGAAGGATGCTTTTGGAGAAAGCAATCACCCTCACCGCATTAAATTCATTTCACCTACTAGCAATGTTGCATTAATAGTTGAATGACACACCAAAACAATGCTCAATAGTTTGACCACCAGAGATGGAGCCAAAATTTAGGGTTACTGAGTTAGGTGGCGGCTCTGCTACTATCTATGTGCGGCAGCTCTAGCCTTTGGCTTTATTACTTTACCACTAAGGATTTTTGTTTAAAACTTTTTAAATAGCCAAGTTGTTTGTTTTGGGTAAAATAGATTGATTGAGTTTAATATTTTTTTAACTTTATTATTGGTAATTTTTGTTGTTGATCCAATTTTTTTGGGCTTTCATATTTTGTTTTTAATTTAATCTATTAATTTTTAAGGCCTTTAAAAGGTGGAAAATGCTAAAAACAACAATTTTTTTTTTCAAATTACTAATGTGGTGAGTGATTATTGGTAAGTAAAAAGTGATGCAAGTGTGTGAACCAATAAGAATTTGCTACCTCAATAGTTTGTGAAAATGTTGTAAAAAAGTTTGTAGCTATAACATTGCTCTTAAAGGAATTGACGACATTGTTAAGGGGGGCAAAGTGTAATTTTATTGAACAAAATTGCTAAAATTAATACCTATTAATTTACTAATATTTTTTTTTAAAAATTTGGGGAGGCCATTGCCCCCTAGTCAATATATAGCTCCATCCATGCTGACCACCACCCATTTCTGCCTCAAAAAAAAGGGGGATGAGACAAGTATCTTTCCCACTTAATATCATCCCAACAAGTGGACAGTGCCTCCAAGGGTAAAAATGGGGATGGGGGATCCAAAAAAAGCTTAGAAAAGAACTAAGAGAGAGTGTTAAGATCAAAGCTAAGAAAATACTGAGTATAACTCAATACCTTTGTAACCCCTCTTGATCTTTCTAATAGCGGTTATTAATGATAAGATTCCTACTTATTTTATATTTAGTGTTTTTTTGTTATTGTTCAATCAAGATTTATCCATCATTTAGTTAAGTCCTCAACCAATCTTTACAAATTAGTTGTTACGGTTTAGACTCATACCCCGAGATAAGAGGTTTGACCCCACACAACATGCATTACCGAGATCATGAATTGGGCTGACAATTTAAGTCGAACTAGGCTACTTGTACTAGACCAATTAAAGTAGAAATTAAAACTAGCATTGGGCTCAATAGCTCTAAAAAATTGGGCCGGCCGACAATGCATGTGATGAAACGGACAAACACGTTTCACTCTATCATGAAATACACGTAAGCAAAGAGATGACACTGAAAGTAACAGTGCCTCGTGGACAGTGAGTCAGTGATCCGAAAGTGGCGAAAGCATAGATAGGAAGCAGTCAGACAGAATAGATTAGAGAGAACATTGGAACATTTTAGATTCCATGGCCCTAACTGACTTGAGCTTAAAACAACGCCCAAGTAGGTCCCCCACAGTTAAAATTGTCCCCCCAACCCGAATTGACGTAAATTCCATCCATTAGATTGACATGTAGCCAACTAAGCTGCTTCATAATCCTGCTGTCTTTTTTCTAATTAAAGTCTTTGGCCACTTATGTGTGACTTGCCTTCTTGCTATATATCTATATCTGCTTCTCATTCCCACTTTGGTCTTCAAATTCCTCTATTTTTGTAGTGGGTTTAGATCTGAAAGAAAAAGAAGAAGAAGAAGCAGAGAATGGGGAGGAATGAGTATTTGGCTATGAAAACTGATCCAGCCACTCAGGATCTCATCAACTCTGATATCGATGAGTTCAAGATTGCTGCTAAGAGACTTATCAATCATGCCACTAAGCTTGGTGGCCTCAGCTTTGGGACCTCTTTTCTCAAATGGGTCGCTTCCTTTGCTGCTATGTGAGTACTTTCTTTTTATATATTTCGATTTTTGTAGTTAGTTCTTTTCTTATATCTTTCCCGTTGTTTGGTAGTAATTGATGTTTTTTTTAGTGTTTTGGATGTGAATATATTAAGAGTTGCGTCATTATGCATAGAAATGGGAAAGTGACACTATTTTTTGTTTCTATGAATGGAATATTCCCATGTGGAAAGTGCTAACTTTTATTGATTTTCAATTAAAATTTTTGAGACTGATGTTTTGTTGATTTTCTTATTGTCAAAGTCAAACTGTGCTCCGTTTACTGCTTATCTTCCTTATCGTTTTTGTACACATATTCGGCATAATATTTTGTTAATTGTGCTTTAGAGCTGTGCTTTAGTGTAAAACTTTGCCTATTACACACACGAGGTCTCGTTCTTTAATATGTTCTGAGCCCCAAATCGTTTAAATTCATATATGTAGACAAAAATTTTGATCTTATTATAAGCTCAATATATTAGACTTACGAACCTAAAGCAAATATAAATAGATTTTAGATGGATGAAACGGAACTTTTTAAATCATATATGGGCAATTCAAACCCAATTCAAATCATGGTTGTGTTGTGTCTGAATTACTTTGTGAAAATGTAGACCCTGGTATTTGACACACTTGTGAGGCACAGACGTATATTGTTTGTTATTTTGTTCAATATCCCACAACTCATGGTCATGGGAATCTATTTGCACCTACCTCTATTACATATCTTTGAATCATATTACTTCATTTTTAGTGAAGCCCTTTTGGTGAGATCTCATAATACCGAGATTGTTAGATGATTGGCACGAGCCCATATGAATTAATTTTGATTCATCAAACAGGACTCATAAATTTGACAGTATGGTATGCCAAGTTATGTACAAAATGTCCCGATTATATCAGTAATCGGTTAAATGGTATGAGTGAGAACTCAAGCATGATGAGGAAGGACTCATGATTTGGAGTGTTATATGATTGCCTTAGCAACTATTTATGAACTATATATTCTCGGGAAAAAAAAAAAACTATGAACTATATAAGTTGTTAAATGATCTAGACAGCCAGATCAGAAACTCTTTCAGTATTTCACTTATCTGCAGGCATACCGCAAGGCAATAAGGTATCAAGCTTTTCAAGTGTACTTCTGATTATTTTCTTTCAAGGGTATCAGTGGAAAGAGATATGGACCATATGGTATAAAGAACAATTCTTAACTCCCCTCTCCCTTTCAAATAAAAAATACATACCCAGAAAGATATAAGTTTATGATGAACAGAACTAACAACAATATTCAGAGTGAATCCAATAAGATTCAGTTTAGGACTTTTATGTTAATGGTAATTATTGAATGTCTTATATTTGTATGAACAATCTAAACTTGCATCTCCTGCAAATAGTTGTGGCAGATATTAACCCTGATGCTATTGAAACAAATGGATGGCTTATTCTTTAGTGTACTAAAATTCCAAAGTGTATCATGTTCTGTTCTTCTAATTGTCATATTTTGTGAATTAACAACATTTTTTTTTTTCAATTTTCAATACAGTTATTTGTTGATATTGGATCGAACCAATTGGAGAACAAACATGTTGACTTCACTTTTGGTTCCTTACATTTTCTTCAGTCTTCCTACCGTGCTGTTCAATTTTTTTAGGTGATAATTCCTACTGGGTGCACCTACTCTTTTTAATCATTTTTCTTGTTTAAATTTTCTTTTCTGACTTCTGCTGAACTTTACTTTTAAAAATTTTTACTACAAAATCATTCAGAGGTGAGGTGGGGAGATGGATTGCTTTCATTGCAATTATACTAAGGCTTTTCATCCCACGACACTTCCCAGGTATGTGCTGTGCCATTCCCTTCTTCTTCTTCTTCTCTGTCCACCTTTGCTTGAAAGTTATAATGACAGATTCACTAGTGCAATTGTAATTTCTAGTTACCAGTGTTGAATTTGATTTATTAAGGTTTGGGTGTTTATTCTCAGAGATTCTGAATAATAAGTTGTGCGTGACATTGTGTAAAAAAATCAATCAGTTGAAACTGGACTCATTATGTCCATTCCAATTTTGCAAGTTAGCTGAAAAAAAAGTTAATAGTTATATACTTTCTATTCACAATGAATTGATTTCTCTTTGCTAAGCAGTATCAAACAATTTATTAGAAAGTAAATCATTCTAACTGCTCACATGAAGATGGCAAAGAAGGCACACACCTTTGTTGTCTTTCTGTACATCAATTGTACAAAGACAGAACAAAGCTAAAGTTTGCTTGTGTTAGCCGACTATGTTGCTTTAACTATGTTATAGTAATGGTTTAGTGCCTTCTTATAATCCTGTTAATTGATGACTCTGCAGATTGGCTGGAGATGCCAGCTTCTCTTATTCTTCTTCTGGTTGTGGCTCCTAGCTTCTTTGCAGACACCTTGAGGGACAGTTGGGTTAATTTGTTGATATGCCTTATCATTGGTTGTTACCTATTGCAAGAGCATATTCGAGCATCTGGTGGATTCAGAAATTCCTTTACACAAACCCATGGAATTTCAAACACTGTTGGACTTATTGTTTTGTTGGTCTATCCTATATGGGCACTGATCGTCCACTTCCTCTAGGCTCTAAAATTGTCCAAGCCATGGTTTTTCTTCATTCCTAAACTCCAAGCAAGCATTTTATATTCAGTATTTATATGTGAGGCCCCATGTATGATATGTGCCAACCATTGTGTAAGACTTCATTTTATTTTCTGCATCTCTATGTAAGACACTGTAAATGACTAAGTGGCACTAAGTTATCTACATCTGTTAGTAATTTGAATAGATGAAGCTTTATTATGATAAAAACCTTCTGGTTCTTTAATGCTTGAGTGAGTTCTGGCTATGGTTCTTCGAGGGAACCAGGCTTCCTAGATGAAAAATGGGGATTAAGTGAGATTCATAAGAATTAGAGAAGGAACAATTGGCTTACCATTTCCATAACATCCTATTACAAAGGAAAGCAGACATTTATGATAGGCATGCTGGTGTACAACCTCATAACAAGTGACTTATTCTCTATTACTATCAACCAACTCCAACAGTCTAATTAGAATTGGGCACATGGCAGCTGGCCAGCTGGTATGACAGTAACTAATTGCTCCTATCAGTCCTAGGACTCTGCTAAGCACACAGCAGCCAGCAGCTCATTTAGCTCAATCACAGCTGTGGTCCTATAGCAGAAGTAATGCCTTCATGGGAACGGGCATATAGCTCAATACACATGATCTTATCATATATTATAATGCCTTCAAACTGAGTTAGGAAAAGGAATGGGGTGCAAGTGTTGGATCGAGTTTGTGTAAGCTTTTATTTTGAAAAGGAATGGAGTACGAGTGTTGGATTGGACTGAGTCTGTGTAAGCTTTTATTTTTCATATCTCAGGCTCCCTGTGGCCTGTGGGCGGGAAGATAATGATAACATTAATCCAGCAAACAATAGTTATTATTAGCAATAAGAAAGTTCAATTATCTTAGAATAAAAAGAGAGGAACAAGAAAAAGAAAATTATACCTTACATTGACACCTTCGACGTGTAGTGAAATTAGCTAATACAGTAATACCTAATTTTTAATAAATGACATTCTGCTCCCATTCAGAAAAAGGAGTAGAGTGTCATTTATTTTGATCATTTTTAGAAGTGGACTGTTATGTATTTAAAATAGTTTATAGAATATATTTTGTTAGTTTTTATATTCTTATCATTAGTGATAATATTTTGCAAGATGCCAACTAAAAGGTGAGGCAGCATCCGAACGAAATGTCCCCTCATCAGTCCCTCCTCCAATACAAGATCCTAAACCACACTAGGTTAATGAATTAAATATTTTGTAAACATTTTTTCAGGAAAGGAAAAAGTTGTTAATACTTTTTAAATTTTGGAGAAAATATTTCTAAAAGTGATTAATTATTGTGTGTCCTTAGAGTATATATTAGCAAAATCTAACATTATATATATATATATATATGGCACAGACCATAAATTTGTAGGCCTCTTGCTGATCTCTACGGATGATTCCCCATAATCTTGAGTCAAAAAGAAAAAAAATTCACTTTTATTATTCATTTATCACTATTCATTTGTCACTGTTCACCCGATACTGTTCATCCATTACTGTTCATGACACTGTTCACTCCAATTTTGCCTATTTAAGGGGGATTGTCCCTTATATTAAAACAAGCTTTTATTTTAGAATTTTCTTTCCTTAGAACTTCTTCCCTTAGAAGCCTTCTTTGAGAGAAAGTTCTTTGCTTCTATTACCACTATTTCCTACTACCTCACAATCTTGTATTAGGACTAGAACAAGTTTTGTAACTGTTGAGATCTTGTAACTACTACTACTGTAAGTGTTTATTTTACTTTCAATAATAAGTATTTTCAATTTTTTGTTCATTACACTATTTGTTGCTACCGTCATCTTGGACGGATCTAAATTTTTATTGCTTTCATATATATATTGCTTGGCTAGTTCTACCGCCTTACTATTGTTTTAAATTACTTTGATTATAACTGCTATATCGCCTATATATATATATATATATATATATATATATATTCTTAGTGATTGTCATAATTAATGCTACTTTAAAATTGAACTACATGTCTAGTAACTGGACCAAAAGTTAGAAGATAAGAAAACATCACAGCACATTGCACAGGTACAACTGAAAATCCTATGATTCAATTACTCACATAAAAGTCACAGATCGTCATCTACAAACCAGAGTCCACTGGATAACAACAAATGCATTAGAAACCTCTTAGAATTACCAAAAAAAAAAAAGAAAAAAGAAAAAAAAAAGACAAACGAAATTTCTATCATACCTTTGCACAGTATACCATTGCCTTCATATAGTCCCACATCAGGCTGCACATCACTACAGTCAAGTGAGTAAAGGCTTTCCACATTTGTAGCTACTGCAATTACTGGAGTCGGATTACAGAATATTGATCTTAAATTGTCGTGTTCGTCATTCAAATTGCACATCATCAACTCAACTGCTCCTCAATTTCTTTAGCTCGACGTGGTTTGAATATTGTTCCATGGGTGTTTTCATTCAAATTGTACGCTATCAAACTCGTACTATCATAACTAGCATCCAGCATTAAGACCTCAACATTATTGTTTGACAAGAATATAGGCCTTAGAAAAGGCCTCAAATATGGAATAGTGACCAATCTAGTCCAACAAGTCTCCTTTATCACCCATACCTCAACAAATAATTTCTTGGACAGAGATAGATACAGGTGCTCTCCAAAATCCCCTAACTCTGATAAATAGCCCCATTGAGCCTAGCTCGTTAATATTTTGTAATTAACAATGGAATAATCATAGCCGAAACCAAAAGAGAAGTTCTCATCAAAAGAATGAGATTTTGGTCTTGATCTTGGTATTTCCCTGTAAAATCTAGTAGATGGGTTTCAAACCAAAAATTCAGACGTTTTTGTGTCCCAACTCCCAATCAAAGAATTCAACACATACCAAACCATTGCAAGAAGACTACTTTGCGTCAATTTCATTACTTTTTCTTGCAACTATCCCTCAATGAAAAACCAACATCAACTGCTTCAAATTCAAATCCCTCTTCGTCATAAACAACATGGTTTTGAGATAGAACTTCGTAATCAAAGAATTGATTAACACGATTGTTGGTCAAAACAACAACGTTCATGACATTCATGTGGTTAAGGTTATGATTTCCTACTTAGTAGTTTGGGCCTGTTGGGCTCGTCAGCAATACGTTAATATGGACCCTCAAAAAAAAAAAAACAGAGTAGACAATTGGGCTACTTGTTAGGTCCAACATTTAGCTACGGTGGTGAATGGTGATGGTACATTGGTAATTTTAGATAAAATGAAAACCCTAAAATCTAGGCCCTAACCTTAAAAGTTAAAACCCCCCAAACCCTAACGGCGTCTTTTCTATAAAAACAACACTATATGTTCATTGCTTCTCACCCAGCCTCCGAAGTCTATGATGCCCCCCTTGAAATTCTCTTCATCTTTTGCAGTTTAGGTACTTTCTTGATTTTATTTGATTCCATTGATGATTGCTTTCTTGTTTTTTTAATATTGTTTCATTTGTTTTACTCACTTTGCTTTTTCTCAATTACTGGGATTGTGCTATGATTTAGGATTTTTTTTTTTTTTTTTTGAAATAAAAAATATTTTGCAAAACAATGATGATTAGTGTGTGTAAGTACAAAGTATGGTAGTTGGGGTTTTCTCGGTGATGAACAAAAAATGATGACGAGTCCGATCTATTTCCATTCTTTTAAAATCGTGACGACAAACCGAGGCATTTGTCTGAGAGACAACTCCGTACCTTTTTTCATTCTCGTAATCTGTTTTTTAAATTTTTATTTTTAGGCATAATGATGAAAAATTATCTGATAATTTCTTGTGATGAGAATTACCTCCTACTCATACTGAATGCCTGTTTGATAAAAAGTTTTGATTTAATTTACAAGACATGGAATTTCTTTAGAAGTTAATTTGTTTATGTTTTTTAGTATTGAGAGAGAGGGAGGAGGATGTGGCGATGATGATAAAGCTATCTCACTCTCGAATTTGATTGAGAAGCATCGATGATTTTCACTTCAAGCACTTTTGAGCTGCTTCATCTCTCTCTCTTACACGCTTTTTTTTTTTTTTTTGTGAGAGCAAAATCAAATGCATATACCATTTCATATCAAAGATACAAGTTGATGCCAGATCGTAGGAGGCAGCCATAACAGATATGATTGGATGCATACAAGGCTAATTTAAATTGATATTTCTATCTAAATAGAGGAGATTTCTTGTAACTAAACACTATTCTAAACAAATTGTTTTATAATCTGAATGTGACAACCAAAAATTTAGAACACTTTCAAATGCTATTTTGAATTTTCAGTACTTAAACAACATATTAAACAACATATTTCCAAGGACTTTTTTATTTACACGGACTTTTTTATTCACAAATATTTTCAAAAAATATAAACAATATTATTAGAACAACTGAGAAGTATTCTCTATTCGTGCCAACCCATAACATGAATTTCCAAGGAACCAATCTAATTGCATTTATTACTTAAATTTCAAATAATGTTAATCCTTCTCTTTTAAGGGATAGGTTATATTAGAATAAATTACTAAGGCTTTTAAGAATTCAATCAATCTTAACTTTCTATGAATTAAAATAAGAACCCTAAAGAAAACTCAGTAAGGCTATTAACTTGGTACTACAAGGTCAAAATTTGACTAAAAACTTGGATGTAGCATAAATTACAACCAAATCTGTAGCCACACTACTACTCATATGGGATGGATCTCACAATTGTGAGATTTACCTCATGTGTAAAAGATGTTAAACTCACATGTCACATTATAAATAATATCATCAACTTTCGTGTAGTTGACCCACTTGTGTTCGATTTGTTGGAGAAAACCATTTGCATTTTTGGTGTCTGTTCCATATTGAATGAATCATTGCGTTAGAAATATGTGATCATGAAATTTCATTTATGACATAATATAAGATTTTATTTTTAGTATTTGTTGATTTTTATTTTTTTATATGTAATTTTCATTATTTTAAGATATAAAGTTTTATTTTCTTGATTTTAGGTATTTTAAACCATTTTGTACTCAAATTAATACTTTACTTTTATGGTAAAGTATTAATTAGTATATTTTTTAGAATATTTTCAGAAAAGTATCACTTCTTTCTAGTGGATTCCAGATATTTCCTAAGTGTCTCTTGAATTCACAAAGAAAAATCTAGAATCCAATAGAAATAAGAGTAGAACTTCTCTGAAAATATTATTAATAAAATACTGAACTCTGATTTGAAAATATATTTAAATATTTGGAGGCCAATTAAAAGTCTCATAAAATTTGTTTGACATGAACAAATATTTTACAAGAGATTGTAATTAATATCTTACCGTAAAAGGACACTTAAGGTCCGTTTGGATACAATTTATTTTTGCTGAAATTGAAAACTAAAAGTTGAAAACACTGTAGCAAAATAATTTTTAAATATGTGAATAGTATTGTGGACCCGTGAACAGTGCACTTTGTCTCTTGTACAGTGAATTCATGTAATGTTACTGTTCATACGCACTGAATGAAAAAAAAAAAAAAAAAAACACTGAAAACGTGAACTTGAACATGGATCCAAACACTCACTTATTTAACTATAAGAATATTTTAAAAAAACACTTAAAATTAAGCAAATAAAATCCATTTTCTAAAATAACGAAAATTAAATAAAAATATCAAAATCCAATAAATGATGTAAAAATAATTCCCAAAATTTTATCCTACATCAAAATTTAACATAACCCAATAAAAAAAGAAGTCATAGTACCCAAATTTTCATTAATAAAAATACATTTTTTGTTTTGAGTAATGCTACCATTATAATTTATTTTATAACATTTTTACAAACTGTTAATGTGAACAACTTTTATCGATGCCTACTATTAACATCACATTTTTATTTACCAATAATTACTCACCACATTTGTAAATTTTTTTGTAAAAATGTTTGTATCTTTAGCATTATTTTTTTTGTTTTTGTTTTTGAGAAATAATAAAAATACCAATTTAATATATCAATTATTATAGATTATTATTACTAGTGTAGGGCCCTTGGGCCCAGAAGTTCATTATTTATTCATATATTGGGCTTGTGGCCCAAGCTGAGAACGAGAATCTGCCTGAGGAGGAGATATCTTCGTCAGAGGAGATTGCGCTGATGAATAAAAGGTAGGGTTTGGTCATAATGGCTCTAGAGAGTGTGCTGAGGATGAAAACTTCCTTGGCCAAACTTAGCCGAGGTCCTGGAAGATGGATTGATAACAAGGATGATAATCCCTAAAATTCAGTTGGGGCGGACAAGCACTACAAAGATATAAGATAAGGATGAGCCCAAAAATATCTAGGAGAAAGTTGCTACCTCCGCATTAAATATACTGTAGCTAAACCCCTGACTGCATTAATGTAAAAATGATACCTGAACAGTGTATTTTAGCCTTACAGCTACTACCTGAAGACTTATGAGAAGTGCCAATGAGACAAGTATCAACCCTAACCATCTAGCATACAGGTGGAAGGTGGAGATAAAAAGGGAAGAGAGTATAAAAGAAGAAAGAGGAAACAAGATTGAGGAGGAAGAAATTGAGAAAAGAAATACTGTAGCAAACCACAATCAAACTTGTAACGTTATCTAAGAGCATTATATAAGAACTATTGTCCTCGGATTTTGCCGAGAACGTTCTTTCTTCATTTTATAGTTGTCCATTTTTATCTTTTTGTCATCAAGCCTATCTAGCTCATTGTTTGACAAACTAAAGCCCAGTTTTCCAACTCATTCCTCTACAAATTCATTCCTCTACAAATTCATTGTTTTGGGCTTCTTAGGCCTAAGTTCATCCACATGCTGGGCTAAGAACTCAAGTCGGGTTCTTACAATTGGTGCCATCTGTGGGAAATACTGGTGCGATAGTGAGTTAGACGTTGAACGATGGTAGGATCAAGTCCAAATCCAGCAGAATCTATGGGCTCTCAGCATCAAGATCATTTCTGTGAACTTGAGCGAAAGAGAGACTGGGAGGGAAGTGTACGCACTACACACACCAGCAAAAGTCAGTCTCGAGGTAAAAACCATATCTCTCATGAGGAAAATGCCAGAAACATGCAGAAGGAAATTGATCACCTAAAGAGAAGCTTATGCCATGAGCGTAGAAGGCAGCGCAGAAGGCGAGCTCTCTCCAATTCTGACTACTCTTTCGATGATGAGGAGGATCAAGACTATAGGTAAAGGTCAAGAACTCCCCCTGGTGAATCTTTCTTGTATGACAAAGATTACTGCCGTAGACGCAGAAACAACAATTCATCTTCGAGAGGCCTGGTAAATGATACTATGAATAAAGCACTCAACCAAGTTTCTAAATCACCCTTCACTCGCTGGATTAAGGAAGGAAGATTTCCTCGGCGGTTCACTCAACCCACTTTCACCTTGTATAATGGCAGAACGAACCTTGTTGAACATGTTAGCCATTTTAATCAAAAGATGGCGGTACATTCTAAGAACGAAGCCTTGATGTGCAAGGTTTTTCTGTCCAGTTTGGGGCCTGTGGCGATAAGGTGGTTTGATGGTTTGAGAGCAGGATCCATCAGTTCCTTTAAGGAACTCACCCAAACATTTGGGTCCCGTTTTATTACATGCAACAGAGCTCCTCATCCTTTAGCTTCTTTGCTATCTATGTCCATAAGAGATGGTGCAACTCTAAAAGCATACTCAAACCGATATTGGGAGATGTTCAACGAGATAAAGGGTGATTTTAAGGACATGGCCATCAATACTTTCAAGCTCGGCTTGCTTGCAGAGCACGGTTTAAGGAAGTCTTTGACGGGGAAACCTGTCACTAGTATATGTCAACTCATGGATCGGATTGACAAATATAAGAGGGTTGAGGAAGAACAGCTGCAAGATAAGGGGAAGGGCAAGATTATCCCTTAAGAGATGAGAGATTTCAGGTCAGAACGCTACAATAATAACAAACCTCGGCAAGATTTTGCCAGATAATCTAGACCTACAGCCCCGCAAGTAGTAAACACAGTGTTTCAAGAACTGGTGCATCAAGTTTTAGAGAAGATCAAGAACGAGCCGTACTTTAAATGGCCGAACAAGATGAGTGGAGATCCTTCAGGGTGCAACCAAAGCCTCCACTCTCAGTATCATCAGGACTGAGGACATACCACTGAGAATTGTTGAACATTGTGGAACCATCTGGAACAATTGGTTAAGGAGGGGAAGCTGCAATAATTTCTGTACTGACCCAATGGACAAGGAGACCAGTCAAGGTCACAGGGCCAAGGGAGTGCTTCTTCAAGGCCTCCATTGGGCACAATTAATGTCATATTTGCTGCGCTTGGAAGGACTGGCTCTCAACCTGCCAGGGTGATGTCTGTGACCAGGTCACCAGCCGAGGACCCAGACTCCGAGCCGAAGAGGGCTAGATTAGAGATCCGACCTTCATTGAGTTTCTCAGATGAAGACAGGATCAGAACTATCCAACCACATGGTGACACTTTAGTGGTCACCCTTCAAATAGGGGGGTATGATGTGAAGAGGGTAATGGTGGATCAAGGCAGTTGTGTAGAAGTCATGTATCCTGACCTGTACAAAGGATTGAACTTGAAACCTGAAGACCTAACAGCTTACGATTCACCTCTGGCAGGTTTTAATAGAAAGCTTGTTGCCCCGAAAGGTCAAATTAGGTTACCCGTGCAGGCCAGTTCAGAAGTGGTGGAAGTGGACTTCATAGTGGTGGATGCATACTCCCCCTACACGGCCATTGTCTCCAGACCTTGGCTTCATACCTTGGGTGCCGTTTCTTCAACTCTACATCAGAAGGTTAAGTATCTGTCAGGAGACCGGGTTGAGAAACTAATAAGGAACCAAACTATGGCTAGGCAGTGTCTCGTGTCTGCAATTTTGCATCAACCCACAACTGAGTCCTCGGACATAGTCAAAGAGGGTTTATAGCAGTCAATGTCTCCGAAATTACCAACGAGAGGGCCTGCCGAAGAGGCCAAACGTGAGGATTTGGAGAAATTCCCCATTGGTGATGATCCAAAAAAGTTTTTTCAGGTTGGGGCTCAGCTTCCATCTAAGGAGAAGGAAGAGTTGGTAGTTTTTCTTAAGAACAACATTGACGTATTTGCTTGGAATGCTTACGAGGCTCCGAGAGTGGACCCGAGCTTTATCTGCCATCATCTGAATGTCAATCCATCTGTCATCCCTAGGAAACAACCACCTCGGCTTTTATCCAAGGAGCATTCAGATGCTGTAAAGGACGAGGTGATGAAATTTAAGCGGGCTGGGGCTATTAAAGAGGTTTTTTTTACTCTGAATGGCTGGCTAATATCGTAGTGGTTAAGAAGAAGTCAGGAAAGTGGCGTGTATGCGTAGATTTTACAGACTTGAACAAAGCCTGCCCAAAGGACCTTTTCCCTATGCCTTGGATTAATCAGTTAGTGGACGCCACTGTGGGAAACCCTCGAATGAGTGTTTTTGATGCCTTTCAAGGGTATCATCAGATACCTCTAGCCTTGGACGACCAAGAGAGGACAACTTTTGTCACTCCTATAGGAAACTATCATTACAAAGTGATGCCCTTTGATTTGAAGAATGCAGGGACTACCTGCCAAAGGATGATGACCAGGATGTTTGAACCACAGTTAAGAAAAAACATTGAGATTTATATTGATGATATGGTAGTAAAAACAAGGGCAGAATCCGAGTATGTTAATGATCTTGGGAATATTTTTGATATCTTGAGGAAGCACAAACTACGACTTAACGCTTCTAAGTGTTCTTTTGGTGTGGGGTTAGGCAAGTTTTTGGGCTACATGGTCACACATCGCGGAATTGAAGTCAATCTCCACTAGATTAAGGCGATCAACAACTTGCAACCACCTCGGAATCCAAAAGAGGTCTAGAAGCTTATGGGAATGACCGCTGCCCTGAACTGGTTCATCTCTCGGTCAGCTGACAGGTGTAGACCTTTTTTTTTAAATTGTTAAATAAGTGGAAAGGGTTTGAATGGACCGATGAATGTGCCCGAGCTTTCCAGCAGTTGAAAGAATACCTTTCTTGGCCACCAATTATGTCAAGGCCCGAGATGGATGAGGTTCTGTTTGCTTACCTTGCCGTGGCCCCTCACGCAGTAAGTCTAGTTTTGATTTGTGTCGACTGTGGCGTGTAGAAACCAGTCTATCACATAAGCAAGTCAATACATGAAGCTGAGATCCGATACTTACTACTAGAAAAGGCCATTTTGGCGGTGGTGCATGACACACATAAGCTCCCCCACTATTTCCAATCACACACGGTTGTTGTTTTGACTCAACTCCAGCTCAGAGCCCTACTTTGGAGTGTCGATTACACAGGGAGAATTGCGAGGTGGGGCACGATCCTAGGGGCTTTCGATATCAAATATATGCCTCGCACCTTGGTTAAAGGTCAGGTCCTCGCCGATTTGGTAGTTGAGTTCGCCGAGACCCCATCAGAAGATAAATTAGAAAAGCAAAACATGGATGAAAAATCGATTGGCATAATCTCCTTGCAAGAACCTTTGTCCTGGAAGGTTTACATTGATGGTACAACTAACTACAGAGGATTTGGAGTGAGGCTAGTCCTAGTATCCCCTGAAAGGATCATAATTGAGAAATCCTTGAGATTGAGATTCTCAGCTATAAACAATGAGGCCAAGTATGAAGCTTTCTTAATAGGGATGGCCATGGTTCAGAAAATGGGTGGAAAAGCAGTGGAGATGTTCTTTGATTCAAGGCTGGTGTAGGCCAAGTCCAAGGGGAGTTGGAGGCAAGGGATCCCAAAATACAGGAGTATTTGAGCCAAGTTAGACACTTGCAATTTGGATTTGAGTCTTTTGTTTTATCACAAGTTCCTAGAAGTAGGAATGCATATGCGGACTCTCTCGCCACACTGGTAACCTTCTCGGCACAGGGCTTACCTTGGGTAATCCTTGTGGAAGACTTACACAAACCTTTTGAGGTGGTAAGGAATGTGATTCAAGTTCACCAAGTAAGGATGGGGTCTAGCTGGATGGACCTTATTGCGCTGTTCCTTAAAGAAGATGTTTTGCCCAAGAATAAATCCGAGGCTAACATGGTGTGAAGAAAAGCACCTCATTTTTGGCTGTCCAAGGACCAGAAACTGTATTAGAGATCTTTTTCTGGCCCGTATCTGTTGTGCGTGCACCCTGAAACAGTGGAGTTGCTTCTAGAAGAATTGCACGAAGGAATTTGTGGAAGCCACACGGGAGGCAGATTTTTGTCTCATAGGGCCCTCACATAAGGCTACTAGTGTGACCAATGCCAAAGATTTGCACTAAATATCCACCAACCTGGAGGAGACCTTAATTCCTTGACCAGTCCTTGGCCTTTTGCTTGATGGAGCTTAGATATTGTGGGGCCTTTCCCTAAGGCTGCAGGGAATAAGAGGTATTTGTTGGTCGACACGGATTACTTCACTAAATGGGTCGAAACTGAACCCCTGTCAAACATCAAGGACGTGGACGCCAAAAAAATTGTTTAGAAGAATATCGTCACTTGATTTGGAATTCCTCATACCCTTATCTCGGATAATGAGCTTTAGTTTGATAATAAAACTTTTAGGAGGTACTACTGCAATTTGAGAATAAAGAATAGGTATTCCACTCCGACCTATCCACAAGGAAATGAGTAGGCTGAGGCTGTCAACAAAGTTATAGTGAGTGGACTCAAAAAAAGACTAGACAACGCAAAAGGGAAATGGGTAGAAAAATTGCCACACGTCCTTTGGACATACCGGACTACATCTCGTAGATCTACTAGAGAGAAGCCTTTCTCAATGACCTATGGTGTCGAAGCTGTTATCCCTTTGGAGACTGGGTTCCCCACACTAAGAACAAGTTCTTTTGCTCCGGGCGGCAATGATGGGTTGTTGGAAAAGAGCCTAGATTTAATTGAAGAACGGAGAGAAAATGCCAGGGTCCAATTAGCTTATTATCAACACAAGCTCAAACAAAAATACAATACAAACGTGAAGCTAAGGCCATTGGCACCTGGAGATTTGGTTCTAAGAAAAGTTATGGGGACTACCAAGAACCCAACATGGGGGAAGTTGGGACCTAACTGGGAGGGGCCCTATCGTATTACATCAGTGGTTGGGATTGGTGCTTATTATCTAGAAGAAAGGGTCGTACCACACCCCTGGAATGTATATAACCTATGGAGATATTATTATTAATGGAGATTCTCTTCACCCCATTTTGGGTTTGTTATATTGCTTGTCATGTGTTCTAGACATTTATCTAAGTATCAAACTGAACCTTGGCCATGCCTGGCTCCTCGGACCACATGCCTTGGGAAAATTGATAACTTTATTCATTATTCTAAGTATTAAACAGAACCTTAACTATGCCTGGTTCCTCGAACCATTTGCTTTGGGAAAATTAATACTCATTGGCATCTATCTAAGTATCAAACTGAACCTTGGCCATGCCTGGCTCCTCGGACCATATGCCTTGGGAAATAACTTTATAAATTATTCTAAGTATTAAACAGAACCTTAGCTAAGCCTGGTTCCTCGGATCATCTGCTTTGGGAAAATTAATACTCATTGGCATTTATCTAAGTATCAAACTGAACCTTGGCCATGCCTAGCTCCTTAGACCACATGCCTTGGGAAAATTGATAACTTTATAAATTATTCTAAGTATTAAACAGAACCTTAGCTATGCCTGGTTCCTCGGACCATCTGCTTTGGAAAAATTAATACTCATTGGCATCTATCTAAGTATCAAACTGAACCTTGGCCATGCTTGGCTCCTCGGACAACATGCCTTGGGAAAATTGATAACTTTATAAATAATTCTAAGTATTAAACAGAACCTTAGTTATGCCTGGTTCCTCAGACAATCTGTTTTGGAAAAATTAATACTCATTGGCATCTATCTAAGTATCAAACTGAACCTTGGCCATGCTTGGCTCCTCGGACCACATGCATTGGGAAAATTGATAACTTTATTCATTATTCTAAGTATTAAACAAAACCTTAGCTATGCTTGGTTCCTCAGACCATCTGCTTTGGGAAAATTAATACTTATTGGCATCTATCTAAGTATCAAATTGAACCTTGGCCATGCCTGGCTCCTCGGACCACATGCCTTGGGAAAATTGATAACTTTATAAATTATTCTAAGTATTAAACAGAACCTTAGCTAAGCCTGGTTACTCGGACCATCTGCCTTAGGAAAGTTAACACGTCTTGACCATTACCTAAGTGTCTAAGCATGACATACTCTGGGTACAGTTACAATGGTCTTAATTAGATGTTCATAAGCGTCACTTAAAGCATTTGCAGGCATGCCCATGTCTTTATGAAAGTGGTCTGCCACTCAGCTCCTATAAAGTTGTTTTTAAGTAAGGCAAGTTGTAACTTTAAAACCTATGCTCACGTCACAATGTTGTGTAAGTTTTTCAAAAAAATTAGGCATGGCCGATGTGTTTAACTTAGTAGATTCAATTTGTTTTAATATTGATCATATTTTTGCGTAAGGTACGTGTTGTTACTTAGACGGATTGGTCACTCAAGATATATCCCATCACAACAAGCAAAATCATAAAAAGAAAATCTGCAACTTCCATTAAAGTTTAGGCCTCTAACAAAGGCAGTTAAATAACAAGGAAAAGATATAATTATTTTTTCATCTTTATTACAAGTTTTTCCTTTACATTTTTGGGAGGTTGGGTATTAACTACTATGAGGGGTACTTGAGCCTTATCCTTTGGGTCCACTTTTGAGGGTATGGCAAGGGTTGCCAACACCAGTTCCATGCTCTGGGAAGTTTCTTTTTCTTTGAGGGAATCCCCTGGAACAGTTGGAGCTAAGTCAGCACCTTGGACTGTGCTTTTGTTGGCATCCCTAGCTCTTGTAGTGTCCTCGGCCTGTTCCCCACCCTCAGAAGAAGTGTTAGCCGCAGGATGGGCTCTAGGTGGACTTCTTAGGGCTTCAGCTGCTTCCGAGGGCACTGGGTCGGCCTTAGAATCCGAAGAGCTTACAAGGCGTATGGCTGGCGGGTAGTAGACACTTTCTGCCCTCCTGAACATAGAAGAAGCCTCAACCCCAGTCTGGTTGAGGGCTTTTTCCCACGTCTGGGCGCAGCAAGTTTTGCAAAAGGCAGGGACCTCAGCCCTAAGGGCGTCCTCAGTCTTGGCCACGCCTACGTCATAGCCATGCTGCTCTGCTTCATCTTTGGCTTTCTCTGCCTCCTCTCAGGCCTTCTCGGCGAGACCTCTGGCCTTCTCGACCTCTTCCAATTTATTTTTTAGTGTAGCAATCTGAGTTTTGGAGGAGGCCAAGTTGTCCTCAGCAGTACATAGCAGCAACCTTTGGCTTTCAGCTTGTTTTTCAGCATTCTCCAGGGCTGCCGTTGCATACTTCCTTTTTTTCTCCTCCTCCTGCAGCTTCTTCTTAAGCTCTTGGATACTCTTCTCAGCTACGTGAAAGGCGTCCACAGCAGCGTTGCGCCTCCCTTCTTCCTCCTTCATCTGTCGATGGCTGGAGTTGGCTATCTCCTCAGCCAGGAAAGATGCTTGAACAGCCTACCAAGGAAAGAAAAAAGAATCAGAAGAGGAAAGTGAAGAGAATAAGTTAGAAAGAAAGGAGGGGGAAGTATCATAGCCAGATATCTTTTGAGATTGAGAAAAATCTCATGTCTCCTCATATCTTATAGCTCGGCCATGTCCTCGGGGAGCAACAAGGCTTGCTCCACTGCGTCGGCCACGTAACCAGCTACTCCTCCTTGAAAATTGTGAATTGAGGCGTTAGCAAGGAGAGGTTCCCCATTTAGCATTGGGGCAGGGAGATAGGCTGGAGGCCCAACCTGGGGATCACTTCTCTTCTCGGCAACCCTCTTGTTCCCCTTTGCCCCGTTTTGGCTTATTTGGATGCCCTTTGAACCTTGTCCTCGCCGGGGGAGGAGGGGGAGGGAGAAGGATTTGTCCAAGCTCCCATCACCTCCTTCCCTTTTGACTCTCTCTTCATCTTCAGTTCTGCCACTTAAGAGGGCAAGGCAAGTGGAGGAGTGGGAAGCCTAGTCTGGGATGGAGTGGGAAGCTTAGTTTGGGCAGCCTTCCCAGGTGCATCCCTCCTAGGTTGAAACTCTATTAAATCAAACAAACTGGACTTTGGTTTGCGTTGTATCCCCATCTCGTCGATTATTGGTGAGAATGGAGGGCCGAGATCAGGATTTGAAATTTCCGGGGACAAGACTCAGTTGAAAACTTCAAACTCGTCCTCAGAATCAGATACTTCTACCACTTCTTCTTCTTGTATGCTGGGGGGGTGAGGCGAAGTGGCCGCACTGGTTGTTTGTTGTAGCGATGAGGCCCCTACTTTTGGTATACCTTCAGGAATGGGGGTTTTGATTTCTTTGCTCTCTACTTTTGGACCAAGAAGAAGGAAACTTGGAGCAGCTACGCTTATCCGATGTAGGCAGGGGTCTCTGGCCCTTATGACGCACTTTAGAGCTTGGAAGCTTGATGAGATCGACGTGTATCCTAGGACCAAATGAGCCGCTTGTAATTGACCGTCCGAATTCACAAATACCTCGGCCTTAAGGATTTTGTCTAAGCTATCATTGTTGACCAGGTTAAAATTCGGTTTAGCAACGCGTCTGTCTACAAATCCATTAGTGAAATAAAATTTTATCAAATATAAAAATACAGTAAATCAAAGAAAGGACTTATAAATGAATACCCTAGGCCTAGTACCCCACCTGGTTCTCCCTCTTTCATCGGGCAAGGGAGACCATCACTCCACTCCCTGACAAGATCAGGAAGTCTTTGTTCAGCCCCTTGTTAGATTCAGGGAGGCATTGAATGAGCCTAACCTCGAAATACCTTGATTTCAAATAGTATCCCTGTCCCTTTAGACGGTGAAGGTTATAGACTCAATTGACATCATGGTGGGTTAAACCTAAACCCATCTTTTCATTGAGGGCATCCACGGAGCCTAAGATCCTAAACATATTAGGGGCACACTGAGTGGGAGCCAACCTATGAGCTCTAAGGTAGTTTCTAGTGACTCCACCCATGGAGATTTTCATCCCTCCTTCTATGAAGGCAATTATCGAGATTACTACCTCCTCGACTTGCCTATCCTTGTGCCATTGACTCTCATCACAGTACCTAATTCCTACCCAACGAGCCCTAAAGCTTTCTATCCCCTCCTCGGAATCTACTAGACTCTTAAATCTACCCATTTCTAGAAAAGGCTGGGAAAACTAAAGAGATTGAGAAAGGAAATTAGAACTGAGGAGAAAAAGAAAGGGGGTGGGCGCCCCTCCCGTTATAACATCTCCAGTTCTCTCATGTTTTTACACTGATGAAAGACACGTGGCAAGCAACAAATCCTAAGGTTAGAAAAATCACACGTCAAATACTAGTTTTTTTCTCTCAAATTTTTTTGTCTTTCTTTCTTCTTTGCATCTTTCTCCAACAGCCCCACCCTAACGGATCTCACCTACCTGAGCATTAGATGCGCCCAGATTGGTAGATCGGAACTTGATGGCAATGGGTTTGGGTCCTCCGGCGAGCTTGGGGAGGTGAGACATCGGGTCTGATATGGATTTTTGGCTGTGGGAGTCAGCCATGGTAGCTTTGAAAGCTTCCTCTCCTTCTTCAAAGCTTTGAAAGCAGCCATGATATTCTTCTCTAATCTTTTATTGCTTAATTTTTATTATTGTTCATTTATCCAATTAATCGGCCTTTCTCTTCACATTCAAATCACAATTGATAAAACCCAAATCAAAGACCCAATTCATTTGTTCTGTTCTCCATCAAAAGTTGTTCCAATCAAACTTTGAAGCTCTTGAAAGAGTTCTTGAGCTTCCTAGATATGGGTTTGGAGTGGCTGATCATTTTGTGATAGTGGAAACCATCAAAATATGATTTTGAAAGATCATTTTTCGTAACAGGTGATTGAAGCAATACCAGAAATTTTTTAGATAAAAAGGAGAGAATTATGTGGCTTATTTAGATCCTTGGGATTTGTTGCTTGCCACGTGTCTTTCATTGGTTTAAAAACATGAGAGAACTGGACATATTATAACGGGAGGGGAGCCCGCCCCAAAAGAAAGAACGTGAAGAAAAGAGGAGGATGTAGGAAATTAAAGAGTAAAAGTTCAAGAAGATTTACGGGAAGAGTAAAGGTGTCCTCGGACGAGTCCTTAGTATTTGTAAGGGCTCGGGAAAGTTGAAAAAGTGTGCAGGTTCAAGGTATGAGCGCTAGAACGAAATGAATGATAAAGTGATGAAAAAAGTTGATTTCATAGATATTTATACCAAGGAGAGAGCAGAGAGTGGGAAAGTTCCTGCTCAATTTCCAACGAAGCCCTCAACCTTATGATTTACATCATGTCGTAGAACGTGGGGGACAAAGAGCCGCCAGAATTTAATAAGGACGTGCCTCGACTGGTGCAGCGCTAGGAGAGCGTCTTGGGCAGACAAAAGGGTGTCTTCATAAGCAGAGCAAGAACGAAATAGGCACGGAGCTAATTTAGAGACATCGAGATCCTCCTTTCTTCCCGAGGAGCCAGAAAGGGGAATCTCGAAGGGCTATTGTAGGGCCCTTGGGCCCAGAAGTTCATTATTTATTCATATATTGGGCTTATGGCCCAAGCCGAGAACGACGATCTGCCCGAGGAGGAGATGTCTTCGCCAGAGGAGATTACGCTAATGAATAAAAGGTGGGGTTTGGTTATAATGGCTCTGGAGAGTGTGTCGAGGATGAAAACTTCCTCGGCTGAACTTGGCTGAGGTCCTGGAAGATGGATTGACAGCAAGGATAATAATCCTTGAAATTCAGTTGGGGCGGACAAGCACTGCAGAGATATAAGATAAGGATGAGCCCCAAAATATCTGGGAGAAAGCTGCTACCTCCGCATTAAATGCACTGTAGCTAATCCCCTGACCGCATTAATGTAGAAGTGATATCTGAACAGTGTATTTCAGCCTTACAGCTACTACCTGAGGACTTATGAGAAGTGCTGATGGGACAAGTATCAACCCTAACCATCTAGCATACAGGTGGAAGATGGAGATGAAAATGGAAGAGAGTATAAAAGAAGAAGGAGGAAACAAGATTGAGGAGGAAGAAATTGAGAAAAGAAATACTGTAGCAATCCACAATCAAACTTGTAACGTTTCGCCGAGAACATTCTTTCTTCATTTTATAGTTGTCCATTTTTATCTTTTTGTCATCAAGCCTATCTAGCTCGTTGTTTGACCAACTAAAACCCAGTTTTCCAACCCATTCCTCTACAAATTCATTGTTTTGGGCTTCTTGGGTCTGAGTCCATCCACGTGCTGCGCTAGGAACTTAAGTTAGGTCCTTACAACTGGCATCACTTTTTGAGATTCCAATGGACACGTCCCTGTCATGGTTTTTTTTTTTTTTTTTTTTTTTTTGAAAGACAAGGATGTCATTCCATTTCTATCATTTACTTTTTGTTTTTAACATTTCAATGTGTGTGCATGGTTCTAATTAGACAAAGTTTCTTCCAAATTGAGTTAGCAAAATCCCCTTCAACTATTTATGTGACAGATTAGAAGAAACAACTTTATTGAAGGACAAAATTCCTCTAAATTGATTTAGAAGATAATTTGGTAATTCATAAATGATCAACGTATATTAATTATTTAAATAAATCACATAACTATTACTCCCTCCAAATTTGTTTATCCTTTATTCCATTTTGAGATATCCTAAAATATTGTCCTATTTCTAAAATTAAAGGCCATTAATTTACTAACATTCATATTATACCCCTATTTTAATACCAAAATCATTTTTGATAAATTTATTTAAGGATAATTTTGGAAATTTATACATTTTTATACAACAGATAAAACAATAGATGTTTTTTTTCTTAAAAAAGATGGATTTTTGAAACAAGACAAACAAATTAAACAAATAAAATAATGTACTTTTGTATTAGAACTCTTTTTTCTTTATTTTGTGTGTATGTTCATTTCTCAAAATAAATAAATGGTGGATTGAAAATATATGTGCATGGTAATTTGAGCTGTTACAAAAGTAGTCAGGAGTAACTTTGGTCTTTTTAAATGATAAATTTATGAAAGTATTACTAAAATGATGTCATAATATTAGCTCATGATTTTTACCAAAAAAAAAAAAAAATAAGGATATGATTGCTTCCCCTATCTATCAGCCATCACACCTCACCCCCGGGTCCCACTGAAAGAGTATCTTTATCCTAACTGAGAAAATTGCCACGGGGCAAAGTGTGAAGACAAGTTCATAAGCTTGAATCAACCAATAAGAAACCCTATCCTATCCACTTATCATACTCTCACCAAAGCCACTAAATAGCTGCAACTAATATCCAATATATCCATTGTCCATCCACCCACACAAAAAAAGGGTCTCTTTTTTAGTTTATTTCTCTCAGATTATAGAGATAGTAGAGAGACTGAGAAGGGAAAAGAAAGAAAGAAAGCAAAGTTGAACACAATGGCAGCCTCACTACAAGCAGCTGCAACACTCATGCAACCCACCAAGGTGGGCCTGGTGTCTTCCAGAAGCAGCCTACAGCTGAGGTCTTCTCAGACTGTGTCCAAGTCATTTGGCGTGGAACCAGCTGCAGCTAGACTCACTTGTTCTCTTCAAGCTGATATTAAGGACTTCGCCCAGAAGTGTGTAGATGCTTCCAAGATTGCTGGTTTCGCTCTTGCTACCTCGGCCCTCGTTGTCTCGGTATGCATTTCTGATCTTGAGTTTGCATGTGAGAGAGGACTAAAAGATAAATAACTTCATATTCTTAGGCTGAGATATGAAATGATAGTTTAAGATTGCAGATTCTCTAATCTAAATAATAATAATAATAAAAGGTTGCAGATTCTCATTATTTTTCTTGTCATTGACTGCTCCATACGTTATTTTGTTGAAATATTAATGTGTGAGATATAATATTAATTAAGCCTCAATCCATAAGCTTAAGTATTGGGTTAAGTAATTTTCCTATATGTTATATGAAGTCCTAGTCATGTATTATATGTTTGGAACCAATATGGGGATGGAGGGAGAGAAGAGGGGAGAGAAAGGAAGGTGATACTTAATTTTGAGGCCTTTTCATATGTCCATTTTAGTTCTGATGCACAATTAAGCTATACGATTCAAAAACCATGCTTTATGATATAAATCAGTGACAAAGTCAGCATTCCTAATTGTTGATGCAGATACTGTCATGATACATAATACATTAAAACCATGCCTGTAAGATATCAAACTGCGATGTTAATTAGCAATTAAACGGTTGGTTTTATACTTCCCTTCGTTAATTTTTTATCTTTCATAGCAATTATACAGAGAATGTTGGTTTTAAGTAGTTCCATTGTTACAATTTGATCCTCTACTTCCTGGTGAATAGATATTAGATATTAGCCATCTGAACTGTGTGGACAAACTCTTTTGACTCTTTGTTTTCTATTTTCAGGGAGCAGGTGCTGAAGGAGTTCCAAAGAGGCTAACCTATGATGAAATTCAGAGCAAGACATACATGGAAGTAAAGGGAACCGGAACAGCCAACCAGTGCCCAACCATTGATGGCGGGGTTGACTCATTCGCCGTCAAGCCCGGCAAGTACAATGCCAAGAAGATCTGCCTAGAGCCAACTTCATTCACTGTCAAAGCTGATGTTGTGAACAAGAATGCCCCACCTGAGTTCCAAAACACCAAGCTCATGACCCGCTTAACCTACACCCTCGATGAAATTGAGGGACCCTTTGAAGTTTCTCCTGATGGCACTGTCAAGTTCGAGGAGAAAGATGGTATCGACTACGCCGCAGTGACAGTTCAGCTGCCTGGTGGTGAGCGTGTGCCATTCCTTTTCACCATTAAGGAATTGGTAGCATCAGGCAAACCAAATGGTTTTAGTGGTCAATTTCTAGTACCATCTTACCGTGGTTCATCTTTCTTGGACCCAAAGGGAAGAGGTGGCTCAACCGGTTATGACAATGCAGTTGCATTGCCTGCTGGAGGAAGAGGAGATGAGGAGGAACTTGCCAAGGAGAATGTAAAAAACACAGCATCATCAACAGGGAAAATCACCTTGAGTGTCACCAAGAGCAAGCCTGAGACTGGTGAGTTGATTGGAGTGTTTGAGAGCGTTCAGCCTTCTGACACTGATTTGGGAGCAAAGGTTCCAAAGGAAGTGAAGATCCAGGGGATCTGGTATGCTCAGCTTGAATAATAGGCCACTTTTTTTTTTAACATGTTTAGTATTCCTTGTTAGTTTAAATTTTTGCTGTAAGTCGAAGGTATTGCTAAACTTCCCTGTGACGCAGTGGAGAAGCACTGAGATCGATTATTATCCAGTTTGTATATTATTATGGCTTATGATAATGATGTATTGAAACTCCAGAATTCCATGTTGAAATTATGTTGGAATGCGGGAAAAAGGATTATTCAAAGACCTAAACCCTCTGCAAATCCTGTGTCTAATAGGAATAATAAAACCAATCTAATGTTAGCTCAAAAGACATCTATTTCATTTGGGATTTCAGAGTTCAGACTATCCCCTGCCCCACTTCAGGACTCTCATGCATTTGAGGAAGCTCCTCAATTATCAATCGAGTTCTCTTATTATTTTCAGCAACTTATTATTGTTATGTGAATACACTAGCTGGGGCAATGAGTTACAATTCTCTTAGCACTAATGTGTCAGATTTTAAATACAAAACAAAAAGATAATGGGTAAGGATTTGTTGCAAACTAAGTTGCAACCACTTCTACAAAATGCACGTGTCAAGTGGTCATTTGGTGAAAAATTCAATCTTGATATGAAAATTTTCATTTAAATATAAACCTGAACATGTGTCTATCTGAGGTATTGATATGTGTACATTTTTGCAAGAGTTGTTGCAACTTAGTTTGCAACAAATCCTTGCCCAAAGATAATAGACACAACAAATTTCATAATATTTTTACAACATATTAAAACGATATATTATGATTTGAATAATATCACTTTCATATGAAACTATCGCTAACATCATTGTGAAAGTTTTCCTTTCATTAGAATTATAGCTTATTGTGTCTTGACATGACATCAATCACATTCATTATCGTACTAATTAAAAATTAGCAAGTAATCAACTTTAGAAGCATATAGTTTTTCTTTAGCTTATTTGCTAAAAGTAAGACAATAAAATAAAAGTTGGTTTATTTTTAAGGAAACTAATTTTGTTACTTATTTTGTAAAAGGTGACACCAAAAAAACAATAAATTGGTAAATGATGAGTATTTTCCATTCTATAAAGGATCTTGTTGAATACCAACTAGTTGTCAAAAGTGACAACTATCTCTTTAATATACTCTTTTTTTTTTTAATAATAATTAAAAATTGAATTCCAAACACCTCAATCGGAAACAAGATGGTATTACATATATCGGATGCATAATAAATTTTATCGTTGGAAGTACTAAAAAGTACCACTTAAATTACAAGACTTTTGACTAATTGATACGTTACAAGAAGATCTTATTAAGGCAATAGTTGGAGGTCTTAACTACAAGTGTTGACATAATTTTTTTTTAAAATTAAGAGTTTATATTCAATAAAAACATAGTGTAAACCCTTTTTGTTTACACTGTCAAATACCACCATATCACAATAGTGTTTTACAAATTAGTGAACAAAGCCTACCCCACACACAATACTTCCACAAATTAATACCTTGTATCAGAAAATCAAATTCCATCATATTAAAAAACCTTGCTGCCACAACTGAAGAATCAACACCTCCAACCCAGCAGAGATGCTATCAAAGACATTGCTAGAGTCTAGAAAAATACGTCGCAGCCGCCTTTATGTGGTAGTTGCACAATAGTTTTTTTTTTTTTCAATCTCTTCCTTATGTTTTATAGATACACAATAGTATTTAACATTTACGTTATTTTTTAATTATATCCTTTTTTAAGGTTTTGTTGAGAATATTTAGATAGATTTTGTAGTTGTATGGCACCAACCAACTAAATTTAATCTCCATTTAAAATTTTAGGTTTTTCTTTTTTCTTTTTTATTATTTTTTATAAATATAAGTTGCATGTTTTTGTTAAAATTTAATATCTTTTTGTTGTTATTTTATCCAAAGAAATTAATAAGAAAAAATATACTATAGTTTTTATAAAGAATAATACATCAAAAAACCATATATATATAGAGAATTTTAAGTTGTGAAGAAATTGATATGAACAAAAAGGAGTTTAGGTGAAAACCAAATACTTTCTTTGTTACTTTATCATTTGGAAAATGATGGCATGCATTAGATGCATGTTTATCCCCAAAAAAATACTTAGTCTAAAAAAAGAACAAAAACGTAGGTTGATACACAATAGCATTTAATTCTATCTTATTTCTTTCTCAAAAAAAAAGAAAAAAAGAAAAATCTATCTTATTTGCTTCTTCTTTTTTAACCTATCCTTTTGTACATACGTTTTTTTTTTTTTTTTCATCCCTTCGTTATGTTTTATTGATGATACACAATAGTATTTATTATTTACGTTATTTGTTTAATCTCTTATTTTTTAGTTCTATCCTATTTTTTTAGGTTTGTTGATAATATTTAGATAAACACAATTGTATGTTGGAGTTATATGTCACCAACCAACTAAATTAAATCTCTTTTTAGAATTTTACTTTTTGTTAAATGTAGGCTAAATGTTTTGTTAAAACACGTTAATGTAAGTTGCATGTTATGTTGTTAAAATTTAATCTCTTTTAATTGTTATTTTATCCAAATAAATTGTTGTCTTTATAAAGAATAATACACCAAAAAACATTGTATATATATAGTGAGAATTTTAAGTTGTGAAGAAGTTGATATGAACAAAAAGGAGTTTAGATAAAAACCAAATACTTTTGTTGTTACTTTATTATTAAGAAAACGATGGCAGATGCATGTTTATACCCAAAAAAAAAAAACTTAGTGAACAAAAAGATACAATAGCATTTAATTCTATCTTATTTAATTTCTTTTAATCTATCCTTTTCTACGTTTGTTTGTTTTTTTTTTTTCTTTTTATTTTTTCATCTCTTCGTTATGTTTTCTGATACACAATAGTATTTATTATTTACGTTATTTTTTTATCTCTTTTTTCTTAATTATAAACTACTTTTTTAGGTTTTGTTGATAATATTTAGGTAGACGTAATTGTAAGCTGTAGACTTGTAGTTGTAGTTATATGACACCAAACAACTAAATTTAATCCCTTTTTAAAATTTTACTTTTTGTTAAATGTAAGTGGCACGTTTTGTTAAAATTTAATCTTGTTATTCTATTTAAAGAAATTAATAAGAACAAATAAACTGTTGTTTTTATCTAAAAATTATTACAATTTGGTACAACCATTTGACACACTCACAACATCAAACCCACCAAACTTTTATTATATATTTATTATATGATATATATATATATATATATATAAATATGATTGAGTTGGACTAAAAAAAAAAAAAAACAGTCAAAAGATTAAAAAAAGAAAAGAAAGAAACACACAAATAATAAAATATAATCAATGGCAACGCCCTGCCGGAGGAGGAGAAAGATGCAAAACCGCGTAGCGATTACGTACTTCCTTTCCTTTCTTTTCTCATAACTCCTTTGCCAATTGCCATCACATTCACAACAATTACACATCAACTTACCTTGTATGTTCGAATGTCCTTCTCTTCCTCAACTACCTTAAATAGTTGTCAATTATCTAATTTATTTTATTGTCTTTGACTTTGTCATTCCTTTTCTGGGTATATTAAGAATTCCTGTTTACCATGGCTAAAACCTCTGATATATGGAATCGACTATGGTGAGTTGGAGTTCTCAAGCAATAGCATGGACGAGCTGCCAGGGGCATTTGGCACTAGTGCCAGCTTGGCTTTGCGGTTTGGTCAGACTATCTTCTCTTTGGCCTCTATTTTCTTCATGTGCTTGGATGTTGCGTTCTTCACCTACACTTCTTTCTGGTATTCTCGATTCCCTTTTAATTTTTCGTTTTAGTCCTACCCTTTTTTGGGTTTTGTCTTTATTCTTCAATACCCATCTCTTTTTCTGTTCAAAGTTTCAATTTTGATCCCAATTGTTGTGTTTCACTATGTGTTTTATTATGTCATGGATACCTACTACGTGTACGTGGATATTTTATTGTCTCTGTGATAAACTATGCTTATTATGCAATTTATTTGGTTAAAAATATAATAAGTCAGCTGTGTTTGTTGGGTTTAGCGATGGGGAATTTTCTAAGCGCAGGCTTTTTGGGTTCTCACTTGGTTGGACATAGAAGACACGCTCATAGGCTGGAAATGAATTGATAGAAATTGCATCAATTTAAAGACTTTCTGGAATTTATAAGAGTTTAAGCGAGAAGGTGTGGGATATTGCTTTTAGATTACTGGTCTTTTTGTTGGATATCTCGTGGATGCTGGCTCATATTGAGTGAATTTAAGTAATTAGATTATAAAGTCAAGAAGTATAGCGGTGAGTTAGAAGAATTTCCAGGGGTCTATATAATATATATTCAAGTTATATGGTTTATTGAATATCTGTATATAATAGATATTCAGTTATATGGTTTGATTGAAAATTATAATTTGAAGACCTATTCGTGATGGGAATTCTTAGGATCAATGGTCTGAACTCAAATGAATGAAAGGGTTGTTATTGAAATAGCACTTGAGTTTACAGAACGCTTGTGAACTGTCTGCATTCAAGCGTGTATTTGAGTAATTTCTAGTCTATTTTGTGTACTCTCTGATATGTACTTACCAAGAAATATATTGATTCATAAAAGGATTGCTTAAAATAAGAAACCAGTGTTAAATTTTTTATTTCTAGAAATGAATTATGCAGCGGGGCTTAGTGAGGACTAATTGAAGTTAAGCAATTCAGTGTTTATTCAGGTAGTTTTCTCTATATTTTTGAAGTGTTTGGCATAAAAACCCTTCCTACTACTCACATTTTCCTAGTCAAAGAAGATCAATCAATATGGTTGATAACAACATACCGCGTAATAACTGTCAAAGTTAAGAAATTTCTAAAGTGTCTACTAAAGGGACTCTTATGCTGATTGTACTTAGGTGTGTTTGGATTGAGATGGAGGTATTAGTATATTCCAGCCACCTTTCCCTGTACTCTCCTCTCCTCTGCCCCCATCTCCCTCCATCCAAACATAGGGTTAAGGTTTGGAGTATTTAAATTTTAACAACATTTTCCACCTATTCGAAAGTGTTGGTATTAAGAGAAAGAAGGCAAAAGGTTTTCATTCTTGGATATGTGCTGGAATCTAATGACAATTTGGTTACAATATGAAGTATTCTAAGAGGGGTGCATTCAATCAAAAATAGTATTACCCTACTTTGTCATAGAGATGCAGGGATGTGAGAATTTTATCTGCGAACACTGAAAATTTACCAATAAAAAATAAATAAATAAATGTAAGAATTGCCAATTAAGAAGCATTTTCTTTTTCATTTAACTCCAGACAAAGAAAAATAAACAAGCACCCAGATGATAAGGATGCCTTTTATGAGGTAAAATATTAGACCAAGGAAGGGAAATGAATTGGACCAAATTTATTTTGGATCAATACCAGCCACATTGGAGGTCATTCTTTATTGCAGATGTGAGTATTTTCACAAAGAATGAATTCTTGAAGGCACATGAAATGTTTCTTGGGAGGTCGTTCAAACTGATGACTAGTATCGTGTGATTCTTTTGTTATCACTTGGTGCTATCCCTAAGCTTTATTTGTATTAAAGAGAAAGAATGTCATAGTTGTTTTTTTTTTTTTTGTTGGGGGGGGGGGGGGGGGGGTGATGGGTGTGGGAGAGGGGGGTTGACTCTTTAGGCCTAAGTTTTTTTAATGGCATCATCATGGTGTGGTTTCTGGATGCAACTGTGGTGACAGGAGCCAAATTGGCTATGGTATACAGTTCAAATTGGTTTTGAGGTGGTAAGTTCCCATTTGCTCTTTTAACTTTTAAGTATCTTCTAGACTGAAATTATTCTATCCTTGTGTCCTCTGGATGTATCACAATTATGCATGCACATGTTAGAATTTTGGAATTAAGAACTAGGTAATTCGGTACATATCCTTTCTGACGACTGCTTAATGTGTTGTACATTGGTTTCAATATGCCTCTGAATTGAGGTAGAATTTGTATATAGTTTCTCATAGATACTTCTCCACTTTATGAGAACATTGTATATCCTGATTGCTGTTTTTGTTATTGCAATCTTATCTTGTGATGTTTGAGATGTCAGAATCTGATTTACAATAAATTCCCATTGGAGTGGAATTCATACTTGAAACAGTTGAGAACAAAGTTGTGTCCATCAGGCGCTGTGTATGGTGACTATAACTTGTATGTTAGTTTTCATGATAATGGAAGGTCCCTATCAACTAAATGGTCTATTATAGAGTATATGTCCTCAACATTCTTAAGTTAGAATCAAAGCCCTGAATTTTTATTTATTTATTTATAATATGCATGCTAAGGTACTTCTTGGAAAACTGTAATATATATACATAACTGATGACCATAGCTTTTGTTATCAAAATCGTAGCAGTCACAATCTAGATAGTCATAGACATCTAGACTTCAGAGCAAAAAACAATCAAATGCCTTCTGTCAACAGCAAGCTAGATTTCTGTGTTAGTTGATTTACCAAATCAGTTTATTATCTTATCCATTAACTGCAAGTATTACATAATGCCATTTTTAATTATTCATGGTATGTTATGGAATATATTATGTCTATGTTGCTTTGAATATCCAGCAGTGTGCTGTAGAAAAAGTGATGTTTTAATCCACGGGGAATTTCAAGTTCATCTCTTTAACCTTGTCATTGCTCACATTGATTTCACAGCTTTTTGGTGACAGTCATGGGTTTGGTAATTCCATGGAGCATTACACTGATAGTGGTGGATGCATACTCTGTCTTCATAAAATGTTTACCTCGTCAACCCAAAATATTATTGGTCATCATTGTAGGAGATTTGGTACGTGCAGTTTTCAATTATGAACTTTATGATATCATCCTTTTCACTGCTTAAAGAAGGAATATAATGTTTTGTTATATTGTAGGTTTTATCATTTCTCCTGCTAGCTGCAGCATCCTCAACAGCTAGTGTCACAACTGTCCTGCTTGCTGCCAAAGGTTACTGCACTGCAAAGCCATGTAGTAGATATCAGTTGTCTGCCGCAATGGCTTTCTTTTCTTGGTTCCTTTCATTGGCTTCATCTCTCTTCAATCTTTGGCTTCTTCCTTCTTTGTAAATTTCTGGCTGGCTTTATAGAAATGAAAAGGGTAAATGTTGATTAAAAAAAAAAAAAGAAATGATAGCCAAAGTCTAATTTTGTGTAGTGATAGTGTTTCATATTTACAGAAATATCGAATATGTTACAATTGGATCAATCTGAATTTGATCATTCTTCAGCCATAAAGTAAAGAGTTTAAAGCTCTTTTGTTTCAATGACCCTGCTTTTTCATTTGTAATTTTATTTAGAATTTAGAATAATAGGAAAAGCTGTGAAGCACAGAAGCTGTTTAATTTTTAGTTTTTAGTTTTTTTGCTTTATTTTTTCTAAGATTTTGAACCTGAAACCCCATCCCTATGGATCATTATCTACATGCGATGACAACATTGGCTCGAAATTTATATTTTCAGAAAGCATTGATGCAGGGAGTGGAACTGTTATGAGAAAATATAGGAATTGTTCCTTACCTGCACTATAGTCTAAGCTGCACACCTGGATATCTCGAAGGATTAGTTAAATATGTTCCTATATTGTACTATTAAATTTCAAAATATAACTTCGATTGAATTAATATCTACTAGATTATTTATGGCTGCATTTGGATTAGAAAATTTAATAAAGAATCTTGTGAACAGTTACAAATATAAATTACTTGATATAAATTTATTTGAGTTTTGAGGATTTTTATTTTATTCTAATAAAAAACACTTGCAATATTATGGATTTTGACTATTATTTTGCACTTATCAAATTCAAATCCATATATTAATAAAGATTATATCCGTCCATAAATTTAAAAAAAAAAAAAAAAAAAAAAAAATCCGATCATGCTTTATTCAAATTCTTCCATTGAAATAATCTTAGATGTTCATCATGACACTTTCGGTTGCTTTCAAAAACTGGGCTTTCATAACACAAAACCAATCCCATTATCTTCCTTCAAAAGGAAGAGGCTGGGATTTAGATACTTTATGGCCGGGTTTTTATGGGATTTTAATAGCCTTTGGGGTCTTTTGACGGAATATTGCAAAAAATCATGTTTATTTGTGATATGGGTACTGTTCAAAGTTATTTGGGAATCTGAGGAAATAAAGTAAATTTCGGCAAATTTGTTGCTGAAATTCTAATAAAAGTATGAGATAGAAAAGATAAGTGATGTGATCGGAAGAGGGACAAAAAATTTGAATTTCGGTAATCTTATTATCGAAATTCTTGCTACCCAATACTTTGCCCGCTAGGTGAAGTGCCCAAAGTTCTAGGTGGAGTGCTCGAAAGGGAAACCAATTGTGGCAACCAAGTTGTCGAAATTGCAGGGGAGTGAGGAGAGAGAAAATAAGAATTGTGGCAACCAAGTTGCCAAAAATGGGAGGGGAAAAAAATAGAATTATGGCAACCAAGTTGCCGAAACTTGGGGAGAAATTTAATAGTAATTTAGGCAATGAAGTTGCCGAAAATGAGGGGGGAAAAAAGAAGATTTAGGCTGAAAATTGAAAGGAAAAAAAATTGTGGCAATGGAATTGCCAAAATAGGAGGAAAAAAATAGTAGCAATTAATTTGTGGCAATGTTGTTGCCAAAATGGAAGGAAAAAAAATGTGGCAATTGATTTGTGGCAATGGAGTTGCCGAAAATTGGAGAGAGAGAGAGAGAGAGAGAGAGAGAGAGAGAGAGAATTGTTTGGATAAAAAAAAAATATTTTGGATTCTTATTCTAAAAAGTACACATATTCTTATTATTTCCGTGTGTCAGTAGTTTTTTTGACCGAAACAGTTTGGTTTGTGTGTATGTGATATTCTTTCATTTCGTATGGTAAAAGTATTCTTTGCATGATTTGCCCTATGAAACAAATAATGAATCTAGATTCAAAGTACATTGATTCTTATTCTATAAAAATTAAAATAAAAAAAAAAGTACATAGATTCTTACAATACGAAATGGAAGAAAAAAATGATTAATGTGCACACTGTAAAAAAAAAAAAAAAAAAAAAAAAAAAACAAAGAAACTGAGATTTTTGCTGAGATTCTTTGCAATGAATATATGTTTATAGTTAAGTAATTTGTTTGTATTAAAGTGTCCCATCTTGGTCTGTGTTGTGTTATAATTCGTCAATTAGCGTATCTAGTTATACAGTTTAAAATCTAAGAATTTAACTTATATGAAACTTACATCCTATTTAAACAACACTAATATTACTAAAGTTTCTACGGTTCTTATTTGCTACTCTTTTTTCCCTAAAAATTCCATCAAGCCTCTTCTCCACTCTTATTCCCCTCATAATTCTACCAATCATTTTCAATTCATGCGTGCCATATATTCTACAAACAACTATAAGGAACAACACTTGCAAATATCTATCCGTTCTTTATCTCTTACTGTTGATGGCCATTTCGGAAGCCCAAGTGGAAGGGAGAAGCTCAGCAACACGGACAGAAAGGAGTTGACAAACGGATAGAAAACCCATTAAGCCTAAGCGACATGAATAATGGATCACAGGCCCATAAGATAAACAAATGGGTCTTTAAGAGGTAAATGAGCTTAAAAGAGCCCGGAAAGAGAGAAAAAGCAAACCATGGCAATATATGATATGGAAAAGTGAGAATGGGCCGCAGCAAGCCCAAAGTAATGAAAGCAAAAAAAGTAAGGGGTTGATGGCAAGCCCATGAACCCCAAGGATGAGAAATAACGTAATTGGGTCGGGGAAGCTCAAAAAATTTAGTAAAAGCCCATGGTAATACGAAGTTAGAAAAAGGGCCGAGGAAGCCCAAGGAAAGCAAACAGGCCTCGGACGCCCAAGGGTAAACAAATGGGACACAGGAGCCCACTAGTAATGTAACACAAGAACCAATGGTCTTGCTGGGCCATTAGGGAAAGAATAAGCGGCAGGACCAAAGGGGCCCAACCAGATTGAAACAAAACAATTTCGCAGCAGGAATGATAGAGTGGTATGGTAGGAGATAGTAGCAGGAAGAAGGGTGGGCTGAGGAAAAAGCAAAGCCCACCATCAAGCAAGGCCCAGCCACGAATAGGGCAAGCCATAAAGAAAAGGGAAACCAGAAAATGGTTAAGAACGGACAGCATACTGTGCAGACCAACTACGGCAGACGCATGAGCAGCAAATAGATTTTGGACATACTTGGAAGAGAGGCATGTATAAGGCCTAGACCTCACCAGCCTATACCCAGCCAATACAGGACACGGTGAGGTCATGGGTTAGAGGTAAGAGGGCATGGTTTGGCAGTGGGGAGAGGGGAAAACCTATTTTGAGGTCCTTGCTAGGGCTCTTTTAGGGGAAGTGTCCTGCTGGGATGATATACCACCCAAACGGGCATAACTGAGCTGAAACCACTAGGTGCATGCCATGAGGGATAGGGAGAGAGAAGGCACCCACACCGAAGTAGGAAAGGGTGCCACGGTAGACAAACAGATAAAATAGCTTTCTTTTTTCTGGCGATGGGGAGTGACACATAGTCGGACCAGTGGTGTTCGGCAGGTACACCCATAATAGACAAAGGTGATTAAGGGCTAGAATAGTAAAATCCGGTCACGGCAGGCACTATAAAGAGGCCCTTGCTGTACAGGAACCACAACACAACAACAACAGTAAGCACTATGGTGTTGAAAACTTGAAAACCAGGAAATAGAAACAAGGATTAAGAAAAGAAAAAAGATAAGAAAAAGAGGAATATTAGAAAAGAATGAGAGAAAAAAAAAGATAGATAGTGAGAACGGCAGGCATGCACCAATAGGTTGATTCTCTCTCTCCCTCTCAAAATCTTGCTCTCTGCCAGAAACGAAAGGTGTTCTTGTGTGCCAACCATTCAGGTCCACTTCCCTCAAAGTGATTGATTTCCACGGCAGGATCTATCTAAGAGATTATTCACTTTGAGAAGAGGTGTTCTTCCCTCTCTGGCTTTGGTCCTGCGAATCAGACTTGATCTAATTTATTTACTCTCTCAATCAACTCACATGCTACCCACTTGTTCCCCTTTACTTCTCTTATAAAATAATTGTTGATTAAAACTGTGATTATCTTTTTCTTAAGTAAGGTTTATCTGTTCACCTTAATAAAGATCTCAAAGTTTTTGATATTATTATTATCATATTTGCCTGTCGTAACCCATTTGAAATAGTTTCGCCCACCGTAAGCATGCTCCTGGTAGACGAGACATAGTTTGTGCACAAGCCAGACCAAGTTGAGTTGCAGTTGGACCGGTCTCAACTCCCTAACTCAAAACATTCGGGCCCAATACCGTAGGAGGCAGCCCAGCCCACTTTAACCACAAGAAGGCCCACCACATTAAATTAGCGACTCCACTGGGGAATTGGGAAGCAGATAGGGATAGAATCCCTCGCAAACAAATACCTCCAAAGTCCAGAACAACCCGAAATATGAGTGTCGTGCCCTCACAAGCAGAGTCCAGGCTAACGACGCCTCACCAACAGCAATCTAACCAGGTGGAAGGTGACAACGGAGTGGGGGCTGGACCTCAGTCACAGCAAAGAATCCCTATTGACAATGCCAACATCTTCATTGAGGTTTTACAGTCCCTGCAACACTCATAGCAACAAATGATGGAAGAAATCCATCAACTGAAAACAGACAAAACAAAGGAGAAAGGAAGCCAGCATGACCCAGAACATGCGGCAGACAAAGAAGAGACACCAGCAAGAGGTGTCCCACAGAATGCAAAACAACGTTTCATTACTATGGCCAAAGTAGCGGCTCTCCTGGAACAAGAGAGAGCCAAAGCACCTAAGGAGAGATTTTATGCACGAAGGCCTCTTTACCCACTAAGGGTACTCAGCAAACCGTACCCCGAGAGGTATGAGCCGAGGGCCTTTGCATAATACGATGGCAGGAAGGGAAGTGCAGTTGAGCACGTGAGCAAGTTTATTGATACTCTTGGCCCTTACGCTGCAGACGAAGACTTATGTCTTCGAGAATTTTCCAAGTCGCTATGTGACCGGGCATACACCTGGTACATCAGCCTAAAGCCAGGATCGATCCTAACTTGGGATCACATGGTGGATGTATTTTGCACTAAGCACTTCCACGAAGAAGAAACAGTAACGCTTGCAACCCTGCAGGCAACCAAGTAAAGGGATGGCGAGGATTTGATGGAATACATCAAAAGATTCAGGGACATAGCACTTGATTGCTATGATCATTGTGAAGAAAGAACATTGGTGGAAATGTGTATGACGAACATGATTAGGGAGTACAGGGCAGTCCTGGAAAACTTAGAAATCTCCCAGTTTGCACAGTTGTTGCAAAAGGCCAGAAAGACTGCCCAGTCCATAAAACCAAGTTCGGATAAAAGAAATGCTCCGCAAGCTATGGCAGTATCCACTTGTAAGTGGAGAAGGAAGACTAACGGAAGGGAATATGATACTTCACCACCAATACCATACACTCCAAAAGAATTAGATGTGCTGCTAAACAAGTGGATAGCAGATGGAATTTTCAAGCCTAATCAAGTTTCCAGAGAACCCACAGAAGAGGAGCGGAGAGACCCCCACTTCTACCGCTTGCACAACTACATGCAACATCCTACCGCAGAGTGTTGGGCACTCTGTAAATTAGTGCACCGCATAATTAAAGAAGGGATTCTAGAACTATCCCAGCAGGAGGTTCAAAGAAACCCACTCCCGAACCATAAAGGGAAAGGTGTAGCAACGGTGGTGATTTGCGCGAATCCAGGGGAAGACGAAGAAGAAAATCCAACCCTACCTGCTGCAGCAATTACCACTTTACAGCGAAGCTTCAAATTCAAAATTTGTTTAACCAGCTGGGGCTCACAACAAAGGAAAGAAAGATAGCCACGGAGGCTCTAGTGAGCATCGCCTCCGAGGCAGGAGTAGAATGCTTATCAGGAGAAGTCCCAGATGACAGAGCCCTCCTACAAGAGTCAACCGAGATCACTTTTAGTAATGAGGATACGGAAGTGGGATACCCAGATCACTGAAGGCCCCTTTACTTGGTGGCATCTATAAATCAAATCCCCATCAAGTGAGCCTTGGTAGATACAGGTGCTTCTGTAAATCTCATTCCATTGAGCACTTTACAAGCAGCTGGAATTTCGGAAAGAAAGATTTAGGGATGCCCAATCGAAGTTACGGGTTTCGGCGGAAGGGGCGAGTACACCGCAGGCCACATTCAGTTGTGGTTGAAAGTGGGCCCCATAGCTTCTTTAGCACGGTTCCACGTGGTGAAAACAGAGGTCTCCTATCATGTGCTTTTGGGAAGGCTATGGTTGCACAAACACTGATTGGTCCCCTCCACCTATCACCAGTGCGTAAAAGGAAGGCTGAACGACAGGATGATATGTATAGCAGCAAACCCCTCGTCGTTCGAACAGGCAGAAGCTTACTTAGTAGAAACCATGTTCTACGACCAATGGGCTCCGTCTGGGGAAAGCTCAGTATCGAAGCCACGAGGTACCTTCATGCCTAAGTGAGAAGATGTTCGAGGTGACCCAGAGCCTGACTTAAGGGAGTTTCTAGCACAAAAAAAGAAAAGAAAAGAAGCACCCGCCACAGAATCAGATGACACGCCTTAATGTATCGGGGTCCGAGGCCTTGATGGCAAGATTGTGTACAAATTATGAAGGTGCGTGGGGCCCACAAGTGAAATACAAGCGGGCCCCATCCAAGAGGGGCAGAGCAAGAGTTTGGCGTGTTACGTGGCACAGGAAAGTTCAGGGGAAGAAAGTAATAAAGAGAAGGATGAAGAAATCACGGTAGAAAAGGAGGTGCAAGTTGTGGCAGAAGAAGAGTTGGAGGAAGTTAACCTGGGGTCTGGTTCACAAGAACCAAGGCCTATATCGATTAGTGCAAGTCTGACAGAAAAGGAAAAATCAGAGTTGACACTACTGTTAAAAGAATTCAGAGACGTTTTCGCATGGGATTACAGTGAAATGCCATGGCTAGACCCTGGGCTAGTGGTGCATACTTTGAACGTGGACCCAAAAGCCAAACCAGTGGCCCAGCCTGCAAGGGTATTCCACACTGAAATAGAAGGGAAAATAGTCAAAGAAGTATAGAAATTACTGGCCGCAGATTAATCAAGCCTATTCAACACCCGCATTGGCTATCCAACATAATACCAGTAAAGAAGAAGAATGGGCAGATAAGATGTTGTGTAGATTTCAAAAATCTCAACAGAGCCTGTCCCAAGAATGAGTTCCCACTGCCAAACATGGATTTACTAATAGATTCTGTGGCAGGAAGCGCCATGTTTTCATTCATGGATAGGTTCAATGGATACAATCAGATCAGAATGGCACCAAGGGACGCGGAGAAGACTGCTTTTAGAACACCCATGGGCAACTTCTACTATACTATGATGTCTTTCGAGTTAAGAAAATGCAGGTGCAACTTATCAATGAGCAATGACTGCCATATTTCATGACATGATGTACTAGGAACTGGAGGACTACGTGGACAACATAGTGGTTAAATCAAGGAGGAGAGAAGAGCACTTCCATGCATTAAAAAGGTTATTCGAGAGGTGTAGAGCCTTCAAACTGAGAATGAACCCTCTCAAGTGCGCATTTGGAGTGTCCTTTGGGAAGTTCCTGGGTTTCTTGGTACACAATAAGGGAATAGATGTGGACCCGGCCAAAACCATGGCCACCCTAAACCCTAAACCCTAAACCCTACCACTTGAGTGCTTGTCCCATCGGACACCCCTTCTATCTTTCTATGAGTTGTGGTAGCCAAGGCAGCACTGTTCACAGGTCTTCTCCACATTAATGCAGTCAGAAAAGTAGCTGCAACGCATTTAATGTAGCAGCTACAGCCTCTCCTTAGGCATCTTTCGTTTCCCTCTTTGCCACGGGTCTATAGGACTCGTCCTTGTTACTAGTGTTCGTTGGGGTGGGTCCTTTTAGTAGGCAGAGTGCATGTTGAGCCATACTCGTCACGTCTGAGGAGACATTTCTCCTCGAACTGCCCTTTAAGTGACTTCATGCCCACGAGAATTAGACTGGGACCTCCTTTGGCATCTACGTCCTCTCCTCGGACATGGTTAATCCTCCCGTATGGGCCTAAGGCCCATTGTATGATTTTGGGCCTTTGCCCCTACAATAGTCATACAAACAATATTAACTACAACAATACATAATATTTTACAATGTATTAGCTTCTAATATTTACAAAACATATATTTATACAATAATAATAAATCTGTTAATTTCTAGAACTATAAGTTAATAAGCAAAGCAACTAAAAAAACTCACATTAACCCAAAACTTACAATCCTTAGTTGTGCACACTGAAGCAAAGCAGAAGAGTAATATAGCACTGAACAATTAAAGGTAAGTGAAGCAACATGAAAAATGTAGGAGATGCAATGCTTTAGTGATGGTGCCTGCCTTTTATAACGAGGAGAGAAATGAAAAGACAAAAAAGAATCCATGACATAGATTCATATAAGTAGCTTAGGTTTTATTGGGAATGATCAAAGAATATATTCCGAAGTACTTGGAGAATAAGAATCAGGAGGAAGAGATGAGGTGATTGTGATGTGAACCCCGTCAAGAATAACGAGACCCAACAACGAAAGGGAACCCAAGATCGTTCTATGGACAGATTCAAATGGGAGACCTCGACCCGTTGTTTATGACAAACAAGAACCTCGGTAAAAGGAAGACGCCACAAACGGTGGTGGAAACTCCATTTGATAAGTCGAGATGAACGCCACAGGAATTCCCGATAAGTTCGAGTAGTTCTTCAAAGAACCAAAAAGAATAAACCTCACAAGTTTTATCAATAATCTCTCAAAAAACGTTTACAGACTTAGATGACTATTTAAGGGCTCCTTAAAACTTGGCAGACAAGAAAATATATTCTAAAATAACTCCTAATTGATACTTAACCATATTAGGAATAAAGTTTGACCTAAAAAGCATTAAATGCACCTAAAAACAAGGAAATAAATCACCTAAACCTATAATAACGTTTTTTACATAGACCCAAAATATTTCATGCCAATTCTTAGGCTTGACCGGATCCTTCTAGAACTTAAATCAAGTTGACGATTTTTTGTTGCCCACGTGGATCATGCTCAATGGGCCTCCACAAATTTGCTTGAGCCCATAACTCTTGGATGAGTTCGTTGAGTACATCCTTGAACTTCTTTGCTCGTGCTCTCGTAACCGGCCCAATTGGTACTTAAACGAGATCCTTCGAAGCGGTGCCTTGATCTCCATCATTCCCCTCCTCTTGAAAAAGGATTTGCCCTCAAATCATCACCTACATCAAAAGGACTCAAATCAGTAACATTAAAAGTGGCACTTACATCGTACTCACCAGGTAAATCTAGCTTGTAAACGTTGTCATTGATACGCTCGAGGACTTGGAAGGGACCATCTCCTCTTGGGAGCAATTTAGAACATCTTTTCACTGGGAATCTTTCTTTTCTCATATGCAGCCAAACCCAATCTCCAGGTTCAAAAACCAGTTTGCGACGTCCCTTGTTGGCTTGTGTGGCATATTGCTCTGTTCTTCATTCAATGTTGAGTCTTGCTTTCTCATGAATCTGCTTCATAAAGTCGGCTTTCTTTTTGCCATCTAAATTAACGTGCTCCATCAAAGGTAAAGGAGATAAATCCAATGGAGTTAAAGGATTAAACCTATACACAATTTCAAATGGCGAAAATTTGGTAGCAGAATGAACAGCTCTATTATATGCAAACTCAACATGTGGAAAACATTCTTCCCATGTTTTGATGTTCTTTCTAATGATTACCCTCAATAGAGTAGACAAAGTCCTATTTACTATTTCAGTTTGACCATCAGTTTGTGGATGACAAGTAGTGGAAAACAATAGCTTAGTACCTAGCTTACACCACAAAGTCTTCCAAAAATAGCTCAAGAACTTAGCATCTCTATTCGAAACAATTGTCATAGGAATGCCATGTAATCTCACAATCTCTTTAAAGAACAAATCAGCAACATGTGAAGCGTCATCCGTTTTGTGACATGGAATAAAATGTGCCATTTTAGAAAATCTATCTACGACCACAAAAATTGAATCTCTTCCACGTTTAGTCCTAGGAAATCCTAACACAAAATCCATTGAAATATCAATCCAAGGCTCACTAGGAATTAGTAAGGGAGTATACAAACCGTTGGGTTGCACTTTGGATTTAGCTTGCCTACATGTGACACATCTACCACAAATCCGTTCGACTTCTCGTTTCATGTGAGGCCAATAGAAGTGTTCCTGCAAAATAGTTAAAGTCTTTGCAACTCCAAAATGTCCCATTAATCCCCCACCATGTGATTCCTGCACTAATAACTCCCTCATAGAACAATTAGGCACGCATAGCTTATTTTCTCGAAATAGGAATCCATCAAGCTTAAAGAACTTACCAGAGGCGATTTTCTCACAAGCTCGATATTCCTCACAAAATTCGTGGTTTTCAGCATATAATTCTTTAATGTGTTCAAAACCAAGCAATTTTGCATCAAGTGTGGAGAGTAAGGCATACCTGCAAGAAAGTGCATCGGCGACTACATTCTCCTTACCTTGCTTGTACCGAATGACATATGGAAACGTCTCTATGAACTCCACCCATCGTGCATGCCTTTTGTTTAGCTTGTGTTAGCCCTTCAAGTGTTTCAAGGACTTATGATCGGTGTGAATCATGAACTCCTTAGGCCATAGGTAGTGCTGCCACGTCTCTAAAGCCCGAACCAATGCATACAACTCCTTGACATAAGTTGGGTAGTTTAAGGCTGCCCCGCTGAGTTTCTCGCTGAAGTAAGCAATTGGTCGTCCTTCTTGCATAAGAACGGCTCCTATAACAATACCTAAAGTATCACATTCAATTTCAAACGTTTTAGAAAAGTTGGGCAAAGACAACAAAGGTGCGTTAGTCAGCTTCTCTTTGATTAATTGAAATGCCTTCTCTTGTTCTTCTCCCCACCGAAATCCAACATTTTTCTTGATTACTTCGGTAAGCGATGCAGCTAAGCTACTGAAGTCCTTCACGAACCGCCGGTAGAAACTAGCAAGTCCATGAAAACTACGAACATTACCTATACTTGTGGGACTCGGCCAATCTTGGATTGCACGTACCTTCTCTTCATCAACATGTATACCTTGTGCACTAACAACAAATCCCAAAAATACAAGCTTATTGGTGAAAAAAGTGCACTTCTTTAAATTAGCAAATAACCTTTCTTTCCTTAGCACATCTAAAACGGATTTCAAATGTACTACATGATCATCTATGTTTTTGCTATAAATGAGTATATCATCAAAATAGACAATAACAAATCTGCCTATAAATGCACGCAAAACATGGTTTATAAGTCTCATAAAGGTGCTCGAAGCATTAGTCAAACCAAAAGGCATAACTAACCATTCATACAAACCATATTTTGTTTTAAAGGCGGTTTTCCATTCATCTCCTTCTTTTATCCTAATTTGATGATAACCATTTTTTAAATCAATCTTAAAAAATATGCAAGAACTATACAGCTCATCTAACATATCATCTAAGCGTGGGATAGGATGACGATACTTTACCGTTATGTTGTTGATGGCTCGGCAATTAACGCACATTCTCCACGTCCCATCCTTCTTAGGTACAAGTAAGACCGGAACTGCACATGGGCTCATGCTCTCCCTCACGTGCCCTTTCTCCAACAATTCACTTACCTGCATTTGAAGCTCCTTTGTCTCCTCGAGATTGTTCCTATAAGCTGGTCGGTTTGGAATTGCATCGGGAACAAAATCAATTTGATGTTCAATCCCTCGGATTGGAGGTAACCCATGTGGTGTTTCCTCGGGGAAGACATCCTTGTACTCCTGCAAAAGAGAAACAATAGAACTAGGCAAAGCAAGGTCAAGTTCGTTAGTGTTTAAAAGTGCCTCTTTGTACAAAAGTACAATCATTGGCTGATTTGAAAACATTGCTCGCTTGATCTCACTCACTTTTGCATAGAAATTCTTTTTGTTTTCTCTCTGATTTTCTCTCAAGGGTCGAACTTTGATTTTCTTTTTCTCCCTCATTTTTCTCGGCCTCTCTCTGATTTTCACTCTTTTTCTTTTGCTCACTCTCTTTCTTTTGATCACTCTCCTTTTGTAATCTTACTTGATCCTCGTATACTTGCTGCGGTGTCAATGGTACAAGAGTGATTGATCGTTGATTAAGTACAAAAGAATACTTGTTCGTAAAGCCATCATGCTTCACTTGCCTATCGAACTGCCATGGACGCCCTAGCAATAAGTGTCTCGCTTGCATCGGTACTACATCACACAGCACTTCATCTTCGTATTTACCGATTTGAAATGCAACTAACACTTGCTTGTTCACCCTAATCTCACCACTATCATTTAGCCATTGCAACTTGTACGGTCTTGGGTGCTTTACCATGGGCAATCCCAATTTCTCCACCATAATTGTGCTTGCAACATTAGTACAACTACCACCATCAATAATCACACTACATACCTTGTCTTTAACGTAGCACCTAGTGTGAAAGATGTTCTCCCGCTGTATTTCATCAACTCCTTTTGCTTGCAAGCTCAATGCTCTCCTCGCCACGAATGTCAATGCGCCAAGGGCTAAATACTCCTCCTCGGAAACATCCTCTAATGGCGGCATGTCGTCGCTGTCAGAATCTTCATCATCGGTCACAATTTCACCATTGGCTTGCAACACCATGACTTGCTTGTTTGGACATTGACTTGCTATGTGGCCCCTGCCCTAACATCTAAAACATTTAATATCACGATTCCTAGAGGTAGAGGCTTCGGTTTTACCTTGAGGAACGTGGCTGGTGGTCGTGGACTTGGGCTCGAGTTTGGGCGTTTGTGACTTGTCCAGCGGCTTAGCATGACTCGATTTCCAATTCCACATAATGGAATTGGACCTGGCTACTCGTGTTGTTCCACTTTGATAGCCATATGCACTATATCTTCCAATTCCACATAATGTTACATCTCTACCTTATCATGAATCTCCCAGTTTAAGCCAAGCAAAAATCTAGCCATTGTAGCCTCCCGATCCTCCTCTACATTAGCGCGGATCATAGCAATCTCCATCTCCTTGTAGTAGTCCTCTACGCTTCGACTCCCTTGTCTAAGACCTTGTAGCTTTTTGTACAACTCTCGGTAGTAGTAACTTGGAACGAATCGCTTTCTCATCACTACTTTCATCTCCTTCCATGTGTCTATTGGGTGTTCTCTATTCCGCCTCCTGTTTATCACAAGCTGATCCCACCAAGTAATAGCATATTCAGAAAATTCAATCACGACTAATTTTACCTTCTTTGTCTCGGAGTAATTGTGGCAATCAAACACGAACTCCATCTTCTTCTCCCACTCAAGATATGCCTCAGGATCAGACCTACCTTGAAAGGACAGAATCTTCATCTTAATACCACCCAAGTTGTTATCTTCGCGATTCCTAGCTTCTCTAAATCTTCCTCCAGGTCTCCTATTGCTAACAATGAAATCCTGATCTTCTTCTTCATCAAAACCAGACCCATAACGCTCTTCATCCTCCTCCCTCGGTGGAACTCTTTCCCTTCTACGCAAATTACGACCGTTTTGTGGTTGCTCCTCACGTCTATTCTCCATTTGATCTATCCATTCGTGAACCTGCGTCATCTCCATCTTCATCACACGCCTCATCTCACTCATCATGGCCTCCAAAAACGCTTTCGGATCAGCCAATTTTGTATCATCTTCGGCAATGCTCTTACCACTATCGTGAGACATGATTGCTGCAAAACAAAGGTTAGAAGAAAAAAAAAGAAAAAATGAACCTCACGAATCACTCCCTTACGTGTTTACACTCAAGAATGTGGATCACTCTCCACTCGTGTTTCACTCAAAATAATATGGCTTTTACCCTTTGATGTTCTCACCACTCTTGCCTTTTTCCACTCGATAATTCTCTTTCAGTTCTTTTGAAACTAAACAAACAACTCAAAATTTCCAGCAACAATTCACCAAGAACTAATCAAGGAATCTCAAATTTGAACGTAAGGAATATGGAAATTTTTAGATTAGAATTAGAAGGAATATGGCAGTTTTGGAATTTTGGAAGCACAAAATAGTGAATTTTTTTTTTTTTTTTTTTTTCAGACTCCTTTTTGTCTTCTTCTTCGAGTCTTTTTTTTTTTTTTTTTTTCTTTTTATGATCAGCAACTAGCTTTTGAGAATAATGAAATAAGATTTCGAAATAACTAAGAGATGTGAGACCAGACCAATAGTTTAGACATCAACAAGACAAACAAAGATTGAACAGATAGGGTAAAGGAAATTTGGCTAAGAAGAGATAAATATGTTAAAAGATAGGCAAACCTGAACTAGAAACCTTGCTCTGATACCAAATGATGTGAACCCCGTCAAGAATAACGAGACCCAACAATGAAAGGGAACCCAAGATCGTTCTATGGACAGATTCAAATAGGAGATCTCGACCCGTTGTTTATGACAAACAAGAACCTCGGTATAAGGAAGACGCCACAAACGGTGGTGGAAACTCCGTTTGATAAGTCGAGATGAACACCACGGGAATTCCCGATAAGTTCGAGTAGTTCTTCAAAAAACCAAAGAGAATAAACCTCACAAGTTTTATCAATAATCTCTCAAAAAACATTTACAGACTTATATGACTATTTAAGGGCTCCTTAAAACCTGACAGACAAGAAAATATATTCTAAAATAACTCCTAATTGATACCTAACCATATTAGGAATAAAGTTTGACCTAAAAAGCATTAAACGCACCTAAAAACAAGGAAATAAATCACCTAAACCTATAATAACGTTTTTTACATAGACCCAAAATATTTCATGCCAATTCTTAGTCTTGACCGAATCCTTCTAGAACTTGAATCAAGTTGACGATTTTTTGTTGCCCACGTGGATCATGCTCAATGGGCCTCCACAAATTTGCTTGAGCCCATAACTCTTGGATGAGTTCGTTGAGTACATCCTTGAACTTCTTTGCTCAGGCTCTCGTAACCATACCAATTGGTACTTGAACGAGATCCTTCGAAGCGGTGCCTTGATCTCCATCAGATTGACTCCTCCAAATATATATATATATATATATATATATATATTTATCCAAACAATTCTCTCTCTCTCTCTCTCTCTCTCTCCCCTCCATTTTTCGGCAACTCCATTGCCATAATTCTTTTTTTTTTTTCCCTCCCATTTTGGCAATTCCATTGCCACAAATCAATTGCCACAATTTTTTTTCCCTTCCATTTCAGCAACAACATTGCCACAAATGAACTGCTACTATTTTTTTTTCCTCCCATTTTGGCAATTCCATTGCCACAAATCAATTGCCACAATTTTTTTTCCCTTCCATTTCAGCAACAACATTGCCACAAATGAACTGCTACTATTTTTTTTTCCTCCCATTTCGGCAATTCCATTGCCACAAATCAATTACCACAATTTTTTTTCCCTTCAATTTTTGACCTAAATCTTTTTTTTTCCCCTCATTTTCGGCAACTTCATTGCCTAAATTACTATTAAATTTCTCCCTAAATTTTCGGCAACTTGGTTGCCACGATTCTTATTTTCTCTCTCCTCACTCCCCTGTAATTTTGGCAACTTGGTTGCTACAATTCGTTTCCCTTTCGAGCACTCCACCTAGCACTTCAGGCACTTCACCTAGCGGGCAAAGTATTGGGCAACAAGAATTTCGGTAATGAGATTATGGAAATTCAAATTTTTTCTCCCTCCTCTCATCACATCTCCTATCTTTTCTCTCTCATACTTTTGTTAGAATTTCGGTAACACCATTGTCGAAATTCACTCTCTTTCCTCAGATTCCCAAATAACTTTGAACACTACCCATATCACAAATAAACATGATATTCTACAATATTCATCCAAAAGACTCTAGCCTGTGTTTTTATAGTATCAGAGGCTGTAACTTTTAATTCAAACATTTTCTTTACTTTTATACAAGGAGCTTAGGGATTAGAATACTAGAAAGATTTTTTTTTTTTTTTCCCAAGAGCTTTTTACTATTATTGTCATCATTCTATTTGGTTAAAAAAAACTCAAGTTGATTAAGGGTACGTTTGGTACACTGTAATAATTATTACATGGGAATAAGAATAAGTATTACAAGGAATAAATTAAGTTGGAATGTAATAAGTATTACTATTCATTAGATTGGTGACCATTTAGGAATAGAATTCTGAATATGCATCCACAATTTAGTAGAGTATAAAAAGAATGTGTAATTAAATCATTTTTAAGTCAAATTTCCTAAAAAACACTTATTTTAGGGTGTTCAAAATGGAGCTAATAAATAACAACAAGGAAAATTTATTTTCTTTCCTTTTGAAGATGTGCCAATTAATGGCTTTTTAGGAAATCTTTTAAAAAAGTTATTACACAAGGTGAAGGAATAGATATTCAGTACTTTTGATAAGAAATAGTTATTCCTCATTTTGAAAAATAGCTATTCATAAGGAATAACTATTCATTGTAATAAAAACATAACCAAACAATCGAATGGTTATGCCTAGGGGTGTCCGAAAGCTTACCGTCACCGAGGAAACCAACCGGCACTGATCGTCCCACACCACCGTTGCCACCGACCAGTGGAGCCAATGTCGACGATCGGAGCGCAAATGGCTTTCTAATGTTGGTGCGGTGCAATCATCGGATTAGAAGCCCGAAACCGAGTCCCTGCCCGAACTGAATTGATACGATGCAATGTAATGTAACTTTCAGTTTCAGAGGTTTGGACGTTTGGTACGATGCCATTTCACCGAGTTTGTATATCAATTTTTTTAACAAAACGTCGTTGTAGCTATTGAGTGTTAAATAAATAAATAAATAAATAAAAACGGTGTCATATTTTGCTAGGTTTCCAGATTTTCCCTCTGTATAAATTCTTTCTTTCTGAGTCAGAGGTCCCTTGACTCTCTCTCTCTCTCTCTCTCGCTCTCACCTCTCGCCTCTCGCCTCTACTGTAGCCAGCGCCCAGCAGGTGCTCACCGAGGCAAACCACGAGTAATGGTAAGCCACTAAGCTCCTCTGTTTCCACTTTTCAATGAACTCTTCTCTCACCCCGCGACAAACCATCTGTTTGAGTTGGTTTATAGGTCCATGGCCATGGGTGCCACTGCCGGTCATGTTTGTTGGTAGATTTCAAATTAGCCAAAGTTAAACAAAAAAGAAAACAAAACAAAAACAAGGGAGAGGAAATGACGGGACAATGCTAAGGAAGAGTTGTTTTAAGTTTTAACAAAAAAAATGGACCAATAGTAACATTGTTACCTATTGGCTATTTGTATTTGGTTTATACTAACATTGTCGGAACTGTGTAATGTGTATGAGCATAAATGCTCTAATTTTTATGTGTGTGTTTTTTTTTTTTTTTATACTAACACTTTTACTTCCTCTGTTTTTTATGTTTTTTATGTGATTTGTTTTGGATCATTACTATTTGGGTGAACAGATTTTTTTATAAAGTTTCTGTTGAACAGATTTTTTTTTATAGGGTGAACAGATTTTTTTTATTTAAAAAAAAAAAACATATTGTTAATATTTCAAATCAAACTGACCAAACTGATTAAACCAAGCCAATCAAACCGCACCGCTATAGGTCGGAAAACCGACCCTAATCGGTATGCATCGATTTTAATTATTACAAAACCGATCTCTATTGGTTCGGTAACAAATTTGAAAAAAAACCGAGCCGACTGAACCGCGCACACCCCTAGTTATGCCATAGGAATATCTATTACATTACAGTGTCTATTACAGTTTACCAAACGTGCCCTAAGTATTTTGGTAAATGGAAGGAAAATTGCTAAAACATGGAGAATATCTTTACTTGTGATGAACTTTGTGGTGTCTCACAAAAGATAAGACATTAATCTATTATACCCAAAAACAAAATTGAAAGAAATCATTTTTTCCATTCTATGTATTCTTAATTCCTTCCAGCACATACGCTAGAGGAGATATTGATGAGACACCCATAGTTATTTGTGAGAACAAGAAAATAACACTAACCATACAATTAGCATAGCTCTTTGAAGTTCAAGAATCTCTTCCGAAGAGATATCTTGTGCTTTACTTTTAGCGGGAAATGAAATGATATAAGCCAATCTTCCCCAAAACCATACTTTTCATGTAATATGCGTTGATACAAATGAATAATGCTAATACCACAACTATTTACACAATTTTTGCCACACCACAATAACGAGTTGTGAGTGTCTAAGTAGTAGTAGTGTAGACCTATATAAACCCACTACTTTTTTTTTCACAGCTCACAACTCACAAAAGTTGTGAACTTTGTTGTGGTCCTAGCTTCTTTCAAAATAAAATCCAAATATTCCTCCCTCCCTCCCAAAAAAAAAAAATCCAACCCATCACGTAAAAAGGTCAGCAAGTCAAACAGGCTTTTCAACAAAACGGCGTAGTTTTCCACATCCCACTTTAAATTTCAAAAAACGGTTACCCTCTGCCAATTCTTTTTCTAAGTTCAAACCTGAATTACCTAATGCCCAACTATAATGTCCTTTACTCTCAAATATTGGACCGTTGGTTCCCGCCTTAAGAATTCCCTCTTCTGTTTCCACACACTATCCACTACTTTCACCCACAAATTCAATTCCCCCACTCACCAAAACCTCCACCAACTCCTGGAGAAATGCTCTTCCATGAGAGAACTCAAGCTACTCCATGCCCAAATCATCCTCCATGGCTTAAGCAACGAAAACCTCACGCTCGGAAAACTAGTTTCTTTCTGTGCCCTTGCAGACACAGGTGATATTGAATATGCCCGCCTTGTGTTTGACAAAATGCCCGAACCAAATAAATTTATGTACAACAGTTTGATAAGGGGTTACTCAAATGGTGATGACCCAATAAAGGCAATTTTGCTATTCCGCAAGATGATTGGTTCGGGCCTCTCACCAAACGAGTTTACTTTTCCTTTTCTTCTAAAGGCTTGCACTCGCAGATTGGCGTATTGGGAAGCTGTGATTGTTCATGGTCAGGCCATTAAACTAGGGATTGGGTATCAGGTTTGTGTGCAAAATGCCCTTATAAATGTATATAGTGTTTGTGGGTCAAGTCAATGCGCGCGGCAATTGTTTGATGAAATTTCAGATAGGACTTTGGTCTCGTGGAATTTGATGATTGGTGGGTATTCTAAAACGGGTTGTTGCAAGGAAGCATTTTTGTTGTTTCGGGAGATGAGAGAATTAGGAGTCGAACTTGATGAGTTCACCTTAGTTAGTTTGCTTTCAGTTTGTTCACAAGTTGGTGATTTGGATATGGGAAGGTGTGTGCATCTTTATATTGAGATTACAGGAATTAAGGTTGATTTAATCGTGAGAAATGCTCTTGTAGATATGTATGCTAAATGTGGGCATTTGCATTCTGCCAAAATGGTCTTTGATCAAATGCCTGATAAAAATGTGGTCTCATGGACTTCCATGGTTAATGCCTATGCTAAACATGGGCTAACTGAATCCGCTCAGCAAATTTTTGATAGCATGCCGGTGAAAAACGTGGTTTCTTGGAATTCAATGATTTCAGCTTATGTCCGTGAAGGTAGTTGCACAGAAGCTTTAGACTTGTTCCGCAAGATGTGTGATTTGAGTGTGGTGCCTGATGAGGCTACCTTAGTTAGTGTTCTTTCTGCCTGCAGCCAAATTGGTGATCTAGTCATGGGAATGGAAATCCAGGATTACATGTGCAGTAACAATTTAATACCTAGTGTTTCTCTATTTAACTCCCTCATAGACATGTATGCAAAATGTGGCGCCCTTAGAATTGCCATGGATATCTTTTACAAGATGCCAGAACAGAATCTAGTGTCCTGGAATGTTATGATTGGGGCCCTGGCGCTGCATGGATGTGGCTCAGAAGCTATTGATCTCTTTGAAAACATGCAAGCCTATGGAGTTTGGCCTGATGTGATTACTTTCACAGGACTGCTTTCGGCTTGTAGTCACAGTGGTCTTGTTGACTTAGGGAGATTTTACTTTGACAAAATGAGTTCTGTTTACGGGCTTTCACATGAAATTGAGCACTATGCTTGCATGGTTGATCTGCTTGGGCGAGGAGGGCTCTTAAAAGAAGCAATTTGGCTGATAGGAGGAATGCCAATGAAGCCTGATGTTGTGGTCTGGGGTGCCTTGCTTGGTGCTTGTAGGACCTATGGAAATATAGAGGTCGGGAAGCAAATCCTAAAGCAATTGCTGGAGATGGAGCCAAATGGTTCGGGCCTGTATGTGCTTCTCTCAAACATATACTCTGAAGCTGAAAGATGGGAAGATGTGAAGAAGATTAGGAAACTAATGAATTACCATGGGATCAAAAAGTGTAGAGCAATTAGCTTCATTGAAATTGATGGCTGTGTTAATGAATTTTTGGTTGATGACAAGAGGCATGAAATTTCTAGTATACACTCCATACATGATCAATTAACAGATCATTTGAAGTCTTCAGGATATTCACGCAACCTTTCAAGTGCGTATTTGGATGTAGAGGAAATCTAGTGCTATGCCCAAATTTTTTTTGTTGTATCAATAAGTTATGAGAAAGTAAATTCAAACTCTAAGACTGACTCTCTCTCTCTCTCTCTCTCTCTCTCTATTAATTGTTAAAATGTCACAAGAACCGTACTTCTAATTAGGTACTCAGGAAAGAACACCACCGTATATGTTTGAAGAGAGTACTTTAATTTGTCTTTTGCATTGCAGATTTCTATATATAGCTAACCCAGTTTGGTCATTAGCTGATGATTATTTGTAAGGCTGCTTAGGGCATTACAGAGCAGTTATGTCTTTTGTCATGACGTATAGATTGTCCTGTCATTCAATTGATCAATACTCGATAAAAGAAATTGCGATAAACTAGGTTTAATTTGGAGATTTTCGTGGTACTTGTTAACTCTTGGTTGAAGGAACATGGTCATAAGGTTTCACAGTGTGTGCTAACTGCTAAGTCTACTTATAAAATTGGCCAAATTGTACTTAAAAGGCAACAGGTATCATAGTATCCGATAATCAACGGTTAAAAAACAGCATATTTTCAGAATGCCATCAATCTCTGTGGTTGTTTCCTTTAAGCTATAAGAATCTGATAATTCTTATTGGCTCTTAACATATAAAGAGAGCTAACTATCAATCACATACCACTGGACAAAAATAGATTCAGTGAGATAGATGAACGAGTGGAAGCACCAAAACATCATTTGGGAGAGAATGAATTCCCTGCCTTTTAAAACTGTAGCATAGAAAGAGTCCATATTCTACATGGTTGTTATTTCCAATTTCCCAAGTTCCAAGAACCCACCTAAATCCTCTAAGGCTTATATCCTTCACACAATCCCCACACCATTAACCCCAAAGAACCATAAACCTATACTAGCCGTTAAAGATATCAAGGCCCAGATTGTTAAGGCGCAAGTCTCACATACATGGGTCATGACAGGGTCGTAAATGAAGGAATTGTTTATAAATACTTCACGAAAATACAAAGAGTAAGAATTTGGGCCAAAACATGAAGAGTTAAGCTTCAAACTTAGTATTATTAACAAAATTGGCACTAGAATTTTTTCAGATGGTACATTGTTTGAGACAAATTGAGGTTAGGAAGTCACGAACCAAGTCCATAAAAGAAAGATTTGTTGGAAAATTCAAGTTTGGTGCCAGAAATCAGCTTGAGATACTGACTTCGCATGCAAAGTTGTTGCAAACCATGCATAGTTGATTCAGAAAGTGGCGACTTTAAGAAACTACACATAGTCCTCGACAATTTAGTTCAAACAACTTCATTAGATTTTTTTTTTTTGCCAGAAATCGATCGTGCAAAATGAAAATAAATCATATATATGAAATATTCCGAATTTTGAAGCACCCAAACACATTGCAATATAATTTTTAACCATTAGTCCACATTGCAAAAAATTGGAATAAGTGGAGGGTTAAACAGCGTAAGCTCTCCAATCATGGTATCAAGAACACTTAAAATGGAGGTCGATAAAGCCTTCAACTAAATTCCTGAATTTGGGACTTTGGATCTCAGAAAAAAAAAAAAAAAAAAAAAAAAAAAAAAAAAACGAAATGGAAATGCAAAAACGTCTGAATGAAAGACCTTTAGGAAGGGCTCATGGTTACCATGCACTTTTTTTTTTTTTTGATAGATGCATGAAACTTATTACTTCCTTAAAAAACTTTCTTTAATCCCCCACTAATTAAAATTAAGCCTCCAATTTCAAAAAAAAAAAAAAACAATCTTCTTAGGTAAAATTTCTCACTCATTTTTGTTTTCTCATTGAATTTATATTGATTAATTCTTATTTGAGTGATGTTTGTCATGATTTGGATGAATAAAGTTTGGGTTTGTGTGTCTTGGAATTCCCAAAGAAAACATTGAAGTTATTACTTACATTTTAGTGTTTATCTCAAAATGGTATGTTGGAATAGATTGGGATTGAAATATCTCATTCCAATAGATAAGAATAGCGATTAGAACTCAGCTGACAAATTTAGTGGGTAAACTAAAGAAATGTTTTTAGAGTATTATAAATATTTTTAAATCAATTTTTGGAGTAATTTATTCCAAACAAGTTTTGAGGTTATTGTCTTCTAAAAATGATTTCCGATAATATATCCAAACATATATTTTTTAAAAAATTGTTTATTAGCTCAAAAAATAGTTTTGTAGAGATTTTTTATGCATTTTTTTAAAAATCGGTACCAAACAGGACTGAATGCGCATATGAATGTGCACGATGCAACGAACAATAGAAGATTTTGTATTGTCCAACATGAAAGATTTTGTATAAATTGCAAATATATTAGAATTATCTTAGATCAGATTCTCTTCAAGGTTTGTCCAATACTCTATAACCTACATAATTTTGCGTATCCGGTTGGTGGGGTTTATTGTTTGAGTTGCCAATAATGAGGCTTCACAGTCCAATTGATTTAGCCAATAAACATCAAATCCTTCAATATTATAATGCACTTTTAAGATAAAGGCTTTCATGTACGAAACTTCCACGGCTTCGTAACATCTCTTTCTTTTAGATTTTTTTTCCTCTTATCCATTTCTTTTTGAAAGATTTTTTTTTTAAATTTTAAATTTGGTTAAAAAGTATTGTCCACTGAAATAAAATAGAAAATTATGGATGAGACTAAAACTGCAAAAGCATTACACAGATTTCTTTCCCAGTATTATTTACAGTACACTGAATCACTGATAGAAAGAATCTATAGAATATTTATTTTAGGGGAAGAAAATCACATGCACAAGCACTATACATGCATACACATAGTTTTCTTTGAGCAATTTTTTTTTTTTTTTTTTGGAATGAAAATTGATATTTTTTTAGCAATATTAAAACAGGTTACTCAACATTTATATACAAAAAGTTGTAAAAAAATTTGTATCACGATATATAAATTTTTTTTTAATGGTCTGGCACACATACACAGATTGCCTATATGTGTCAATAAATTAAATTATTATATTTAAAAAAAAAAAGAAAAAAGAAAAAGGAAACATAGGAAGGAGCTGAGAAACCCACGAAAAAAAAACAGGTGCGGGGAGGGGGAATCCGCAAAAGATAGGAAATGGTATTTATATGTATCCATTAAAAAGATGCTTTACAGCTTTTGTAAGAAAAAGAGAGAGAGGGAGAATCCCCCAAAATAAAAGTTTACGTGCGAAGCCTTCTCTTTTTTTGGTGCCTTTTCTTTTTGTAAAAAAGATCATGATTGCATCTACTACATCACTAGTGTTAAGAGTTGGGTGGGAAGAGAGTAGAGGTGAAGAAGCTTCAAGGAAAGGGTTGGGGTTGGTCTTGTCTTGTTAGGTGACATATATTAATATGAAGGAATAAACAACTTCAAAAGAGTAAGCTTTTAGGGTTTGATTTGAATGATTGGGATAAGAAAAATATTGAAAACAATGTTGAATAAACAACTTTTGGACAAAATTTTCCTCTAAATTGACTTGATGAGATTTCCTCTAACCTATTAAGTAACATCTCATAATTTTATATATACGTACGTGTGTATATGTATATATATATATATATATATATGTATTTATAAATTATTTTAACAAATCATATAATTCACTAAATACATCATGTGACTAAATATACATCCTGAATAATTTTATTAATTACCAAGTAATGGGTTTTGTCGAACTTTCCCCCTTCCTAAATTTGACCCTTTGTGGTTAATTATCGATGGCTTTGAGGTAAGGATACATTAATATCTCATTTAGATTGTTTATATATCTTGCTAAGGTTGGTCGACTCCATTCCCTTTTCTTGTAATTAAAATTTAAAAAAACTAAAAGGCTTATTCGTTACTTATTCCTTAGACCATGCCATATGAAATATAACTGGTACACCGCTATTTAAGAGTCATATGATAACATGGCATGTTCTTCCTCAATTTTATATACATATATTCCTGATTTCATTATCTTTCACCTGCTATAAATTAAGATATTATATAGCTCAAAATCAGAGTGTTGTATCATATTCCGGTCAAATATTTGCATTGACTCTCACATTATAGGCAAGAGAGTCGACAGATCAAATTTGTAATTAAATCTTAAAAAACTCAGACCCAACCGAGTTACTCATGCACATGTTGTAGAGAGAATAAACGACCAAAACAAAAGAAAAATGATATATTCTATGGTGCAAAGACTTGTAATCTAGACAGAAGAATGAATAAAATAAGTACAACAAGAGAGAAGAAAGAGTATAGTGAAGGCAAATTAAGCATAGAGCATGAAATGGTATTTCTTATAATAAAAAGAAATGGGGGCAAGAATAATACATGGACAATGCAGGGTTTTGGGGTGGGGTTCTACGACCCAGCATACTCAGATCACATTACGCCAGTTCTTGTCGGATTGTTGGGAGAATTTTTCACATTTCCAAGCACCTTCGCTTCTCAGCCACACACAAACACACACACACACACACACACACACACACATATATATATATATACATAAAAGCTTTCTTACACACGTGGCCTTCTTCATGCATTGCAGCGAAGCACCATGCACTGCTCGTCAACCATGCCACGTCTCTCTCTTTCCTTTCATGATTCATCACCAATATATGTATAGCTACTGTTTGAAGATAAATTTATATATACCCTCCATTTTCTTCAAAACCACACCATTGTACTATATTTTGTCACCCTCTGTTTAAACTTTAAAGCCCCAGTTCATGATTTCACCATATTTGAATGTCTGTAGATGGGTATTGTACTATTCTTGTCATAATTCTCCTCTTCTTTTTTCTTTTTGCCCTTTTCCAGTTTGGCATTAACTATATGGACAAGGATTTTTGGTTGTTTCTTTATACTCCACGTTTTCAATTTATGCATCTGGTCATTCTGATGTAAACGTCACCTTTGGTGATGGAGGACCCTCGAATTTCATTAACTTATCGGGTACCATAAACGGGTAATTTTTTATTTTATTTTGGTAAACAAGAGTAGTTTATCATGATGAACAGCACAATGAATGTCTGCTTTTCTATTATGGTCTATAGACTCTATACGATGGTTTTAGGAAGTGGTGGATTTGTCGAGGCAGTATGACTTTATAGAAAATATAATAATTTCTACCCAAAAAAACAAAAGTATAATAATTAATAGGTAAGTAACAGTATAATATTTCTACCCAAAAATAAAAAGTATAATATTGTAAAACCGACAAAAAACAGTGAGAAACATTTGGTGTATGTCAATGTCATTGTCATCTTAAGGTTAAAGTTTTATAACTTACCACTAAAACAAAAAACAAAACAGGGTGTGTGGATTTGATAATAAAAAGTAATTATTATGAAATTGAAGTCTTAAATTCTATCATATTTAACCCAAAAAAAGACAAAAAAAAATCCTTGAACGATTATGGTGTTAAGTTTAATATTATTCAATTAATTCTTATTTCTATCTAAAACTTTTATTAAGAAGAGTATTATATACCTTAATTAATAGTGTCATGTAACTAATTTATTTATCGTTCTTTCTTCTTGAAGTTGAAAAAAAATTGGGAAGCCTGAAAGAAATAAGTGAGTAGAGAAAAATGATAAAGCTTAAGTACAATATTTTATGTACTAAACATGTGCATTAGATTTAATTGACCTTAAAAATGATAATATTATTTGTGTTTTATTAGTTTATGCAATTAAGTATTTGAATTTCATTGAAAACCCTAATATATTGCACCAAGAGACACTCGAAGCTTTTGTCCAAAGAAATAAAAAACTATGTGCTAATTGACTCAAAAAAAATATATTGCAAAATTAATTTATGCATGTCGAGTCGACCCCTGATACATGTATGAATAGATTCTGTAAGGACACGATTCGTGGCGGACCGTAACAGTGTCGGGTTCGCACGTGAAAATGCCCTAACAATATCATTTGTAGAGCGTGGGTTTGGAAGGCTAGGCCTTGATCGACAGGCGGTGGGTTTTTCGTGGTATTCGTACAGGTTTAAGTTTTCCTTCACCCCTGGAGTCTTTCTCCTGGAGGTGGGCTGGGAGGCTCTGGTTTTTGGTCATTTTTCCCAACCCCCTCTCTAGGTTCCTGATTTTTCCTTTTATACTCGCCTGCGTCCACTATCCTTCATCCACGTATAGGGTCAACCTTTCCAAGGCTGATACTTGTCCCGTCGATCCATACCCAAAGTCGTTGGGAAGGGTTGTAAAAGCCAAAGAATGCGGCTCTGTCAGGTTCAGAGCATTAAATGGCAGTAACAGCAGCTTTCCCCGGATATTTTAGATCTTTCTTCCAAGTTTCAGTCCTATACCGTTTTTACCCTTCTTTCTGGGGGTACTTTGGGTCTGTCGAGGACTGAACTACCATCGGCGGTATCCAAAGGTTATCTTGTCGAGTTTGGGCCATAGCCCTCCTCGGCTTGGGCCTTCGGATTCTCCCCAGGTAGATGGGCCTGGCCCATAAATCATTTGGGCCCCACAATAGCCCCTCAAAACCCGGCTGTCCAACCTCTTGGTTGGAAAGGGGGGTTTTGGTGATGCCGAATCTCTTCCTACGGCCCAATCAATTTGGCCTATTAATAGTGCTGGCGGCTCTTCATCTGTCCAAGAAATGCATCGGTCTATGAGACAGTTTTTTGATTTCGCGCTTGATGCGTTCTTATCGTTTGGGTATCCAAAACGCGCTTTTAATGACCACTATTTACGAGACTACTTTAATTCGGTGGTTTGTTTTAATGGGGTGGAGAAACGGAACCGGCATGTTTGTGTTGGCAGATTCCTTTGGAGATCTGAACCTATTAAATGTCTCCCGCTCCACCCTCTGTATAAGAAGGAAGGGAGGAGGTTATTGTTTTTGTAAAGAATCCCTTTTCATCCTTCTGAGGTTTGAAATACTTGGCCTCCCCTAGGGTTCATTTTACCCACTGGTTTATAAACTAAATCGTGATACACTTTACCATAACAACGAGTGATGCAGGAGCCAACCCCCTCCCATAAACGCCATGTTACAATAAAGCTCATTATGGCTCGATCGGGACAGGGATGGCGAAGACTCAAAATCAACCTCACCCTTCTTTCAGTCAAAATCCGAAGCAGGGACTTGTCACGTCAAATTTTCGGCGTGACTGAGTCGAGAACACCCATCATCAGTACCAACCGCTCTCCTATGAACATGCCTAGTATGGCTCCAGTGTGTTGGGAGTCAGGATCGAGGCAGGGACTAAGTGTCTCTACTTCTTCCTCTCTTCCTTCACTAGTGCTATCCTCCGTCTCCCTTTCTTAGTCTTCCTAGCACCAGATCCATCTTGGTACTTTCACTTCTCCCTCTTTTGCCCCTTTTTCTTTCTTTTCATCTCTTCTCTCTTCTTCTCCTCCTTCTTTACTCATGTCCTCCATCTTCTTCATTCATCTCCTCCATCTTCTTCATTGATTTCTTCCTTATTATTTCATTCTCCTTCATTTTTTCCCAAAGAAGGTTCTTATCGTAATATGAGCAGTATTGAGGCAGAGATTGGAGAGACTTTGAAGACGAGTTTAAAAGACGTCTGACAGTTTACTTATCTGTACTACGGATGTAATTGTTGCTTAGGCAGTTCACATTTTGTATAGGCTCGTTTGAGCCCCTCTTTGTACGTTGTAATAATTTTTCGTATTAATAAAAATTGTTGTTATTTTATTTCGCATGTTTTGTCTCTATGCCTTTTTTTTTTAAATTTACAAACGCTGCTCGGCACAATAATGTAGCATCTAAACCAATGACGACTAAGACCAAAATACTTGATAATAAAAAGATGTCGCCATAACTTTAATAGAAATGCTTGGCACAATAAGGCCGACCAGTGAAAAGTAATACTTACCCCCTGCTAGCCGAGGAGAAAAACGTAGGTTTGATGTCGTGTGAGGAATAACCATTTGAAGATATATCACCCACCAAATGAACAGCCTTCTTATACGACTAAATGCTGGGACGTTTCACCACCTTCCTTACACCTTTATTGGCCTTAACCTTTTATGGTGTTTAAGCCGTGGGTGAAGTGACCTGACATTTTTATTAAGTAACCCATCTTACGAAATTCAAACCTTTTCTTATCAAAGTATTTGGTTTCCCCATTGGCTTGGGTCCGAGGACCATACAAGGCCTTGGTTATGTCCAAAACTTGTAATAATTATAATTTTTTGTACTTGGTTTTCCCATAGGCTTGGGTCCGAGGACCATGCAAGGCCTTGATTCTGTCCAAAACTTGTGATTTTTTCTTTTTTGTACTTGGTTTCCCCATAGGCTTGAGTCCGAGGACCATGCAAGGCCTTAGTTCTGTCCAAAACTGGTGATTTTTTCTTTTTTGTACTTGGTTTCCACATAGGCTTGAGTCCGAGGACCATGCAAGGCCTTGGTTCTGTCCAAAACTTGTGATTTTTTCTTTTTTGTACTTGGTTTCCCCATAGGCCTGAGTCCGAGGACCATGCAAGGCCTTGGTTCTGTCCCTGAGCCCATATGCTGAACGGGCTTGAGCCGCGAATTTACTGGGCCCACAAATTAAGAGGTATTTCCGTAGTTTTTGATCACGCGGTACTTTTTGGCGTCCCAGTGTTCGAGGTGCGCCTTCTCGAGACTCCTTTAGCCTCAGGGTTGCAGACGACGTTGGAAATCGAGCCAGAGACGTTTTGTCTGTAGCGTTCCTTGGGACGCTGCGTGAATTAAATGCCACCAGTTTACTTCTGGGTATAAATGGGATAGGGGATCACTTCACTTGCACATGAACTCTCCTGTTCCCTTCAGAACCATATTTCTTCCATATCCGCGATCTCTCTTTCTAGTGCCACTGCCTCAAAGCAAGATGTTTGAGGCGTGAATGGGGATGAAAGGTCTCCGCACGCTTCAGAGGCACCGAATCCTCAAGGTGATATGGTATGGACAAGGATGGCACAGATTCAAGCCAGTCCTCCGTCTTGACAGGAGGAAGATGGTATTCCTCCTTCTCTTAGTCAAAATCCGAAACAGGTTCTGGTCATGCCAGATTTTTGGTATGTCAGAAGAAGGAATTTCCGCCATCAGCGCCGTCTGCCTTGTAGCAGGCAAATTTTTGCGGGGACTCCCCAACTTCCGGCTCCCTGCACCTTTTCTGTAGATGGTGTTAGCCTGAGGTCAGGTTCCTTGCACCTTTTCTTCACCGGTGCAGGCCCCAAGTTGGGTTCTTTTACTGCCTGAGTTATGGGCGTGCAAAAGCATTGAAGAGGAATAAGGTCTCGAGGCAGTAGCCAACTTCTCCTCTGTGCTACCTCCTCGGCTCCTTACAATCCAAACCAGGTCATCCTCTACCAAGTCCCAGCCACAATCCACCCGCCCTGAACCTCCCACCTCCTCCCGACCAGCTCGGTCTCCTCGACCTGAAGGTGCTGATTCCAAGAGAAAGAGGAGCCCCAAGGGCAAGGACATCGTGGACGAGGGAAAATCCCAACCTCCTAAGGAGAAGGATGAGACTCCGTGCACAAAACAACTGAAGATCGGACCCCAAGGCAAGCGCAAAGGACCCGCAGTTCAAACCTCTCAAGGCAAGGGAAAAGGAATTGATTCCCAATCCCTACCGAGCGCCTGACTTCCTGCCCCAATGCTTCACGGGGGTCCATTACTGGAAACTGCCTCTCTGAGGGACCTTGGAGACGGCGAGGGTGGATACGTGGCGGATGCATTAGGGAGAACCATGTTACTCCCTAATGACATGGATGAGCTGAAGAGAATGAGGATGCAGGAGGTTTTTCTCAGTACTAAGAGATACTTGGGCATGGTAAGATTTCTTGAAACCTAACACTTTATTAACTCTTATCACCGGTTTGTCACTCACTACACGTTCATCTTTCTTGACAGGCTCTCCAGGCAACCTATAGGATGGAGGAAGAAGTGCATGACAGGAGTAAGGCGGCCGAGAACGAACGCAAGAAGCGCATAACGGCCTCAAAGACTCTCGAAACTTCTGAAAAGGAACTTGTCAAAGTCAAGGATGACTTAACAATGACTACCCGCGAGAGGGATAACGTCTCGGCGGGTCTTACTAGTGCCCAAAAACAGGCCAAGGACCAAACCAAGCGCGCAATTGAAGCCGAGGACCAGCTGCGAATAGCCAGAGATCTGATCGAGGATTTAAATAAGCAGCTGGCCGCGGCTCTGCATGAGAAAGGAGTGGCAGAATATGCCCGTGATGAAGCCGTAAGGGCAAAGCAGGAGGCCGAGTTTGCCAGGAATGAGGCAGAGGCTGCCAAGAATACGGCCGAGGACGATGGTTACAACATGGGAGTAGCCGAAACCCAAGCCACCCTTAAGGCGCAGAGGAGTGTGCAGGTTTTATTGCTCCCAGGTCTGGGAAGAAGCATTGAAGCGAGCTGGGGTGGACGCTTCATCAGATTTGTGGAAGGTAGAGAGCGTATTCTACCCGGCGGCCATCCGCGAGACCACTTCCACCAGCTCTGCGACCACAGATGATCAACTCGAGGAAGAGGCCACCCCGTCGGAAAACTTACAAGCCAGTGGTTCCTCTAGCAAGGCGCCTAAAGAGGGAAAACTTCAGGATGTGATAGTGATATCGCAGCATACGGATCCTGGGGAACCTACAGAGGTTACCAAGCCCAAGGTTGGCATTCAGGTGTCCAGTACAGAAGAACCAGCCACACTTGCACAGCCGTCACAAGCTATTCCCCTTGCTGTGGTCTCTCAGAGTACCAATGCTGGCCCTGTTCAGCCTTCCCCAGAAGGAACCGTCATTCCGGGCATCGAAGCTGATCTTGTTCCCATCTCCCAAGATGTCACCGACAAAAAAGCAGAAAAGTAGAAGCCTTGGTTAGGCTTTTGTATTCGTTTCTATTTGAACGATTAACTTGTTTCTTTTCCTTTCACAAACTTCCTAATTTATTGATGGTTTACAAGCATTTGAACATGTATATATGAAATCTTGTTTTTCCTTTTTCCTTCTGATTACATCGTTAACCGCCCTCGTTGATGCGCACTATTTGCTTATGAACTCTGTGCTGATTCATTTTAACAGGTACAAATAGCTATGCATGCAATACATTTATCATCATGTTCCCCAAACCCTAATTTACTTGCACCTACAGAGACCTTAGATTCATTTCTAACCTTCGTCTTACGAGGATATAAGCACCATTTTCGACGTCACGCATAATAGCTAAATCTCGCTTAGTGCCTGGTTTTCCTCATCCAAGTAGTTGGTTTCCCCATAGGCTTGAGTCCGAGGACCATGCAATGCCCTGGTTCTGTCTAAAACCTAGTTTTCCTCATCCAAGTAGTTGGTTTTCCCATAGGCTTGAGTCCATGGACCATGCAATGCCTTGGTTCTGTCCAAAACCTAGTTTTCCTCATCCAGGCAGTTGGTTTCCCCATAGGCTTGAGTCCGAGGACTATGCAATGCCCTGGTTCTGTCCAAAACCTAGTTTTCCTCATCCAAGTAGTTGGTTTCCCCATAGGCTTGAGTCCGTGGACCATGCAATGCCCTGGTTCTGTCCAAAACCTAGTTTTCCTCATCCAAGTAGTTGGTTTCCCCATAGGCTTGAGTCCGTGGACCATGCAATGCCTTGGTTCTGTCCAAAACCTAGTTTTCCTCATCCAAGTAGTTGGTTTCCCCATAGGCTTGAGTCCGTGGACCATGCAATGCCTTGGTTCTGTCCAAAACCTAGTTTTCCTCTTTGTGTGGGATCTTGGCTTTAGGGGAGTTAGCTCCTCAGCCAAGCCTCTAGAGTTTATCCATACGATTAACGCTACCAAGTGTCTAGTTTGCTCTTTACGGGGGACCTTGGCTTTAAGGGAGTTAGGTCCTCAGCCAAGCCCCTAGTCAAGAAACGTAGCCCCTAGCAGAACTTTACGCTGAGACTCTATAACCAATTGCTAGAAAATAAAAAAGGAACTATTTCGACCTACCGCCTATGCCAACACACAAGCCTTTCCCACAGACGGCGCCAATTGTAAGGACACGATTCGTGGCAGACCGTAACAATGTCGGGTTCGCACGTGAAAAGGCCCTAACAATATCATTTGTAGAGCGTGAGTTTGGAAGGCTAGGCCTTGATCGACAGGCGGTGGGTTTTTCGTGGTGTTCGTACAGGTTTAAGTTTTCCTTCACCCCTAGAGTCTTTCTCCTGGAGGTGGGCTGGGAGGCTCTGGTTTTTGGCCATTTTTCCCAACCCCCTCTCTAGGTTCCTGATTTTTCCTTTTATACTCGCCTGCGTCCACTATCCTTCATCCACGTATAGGGTCAACCTTTCCAAGGCTGATACTTGTCCCGTCAGTCCATACCCAAAGTCGTTGGGAAGGGTTGTAAAAGCCAAAGAATGCGGCTCTGTCAGGTTCAGAGCATTAAATGGCAATAACAGCAGCTTTCCCCGGATATTTTAGATCTTTCTTCCAAGTTTCAGTCCTATACCGTTTTTACCCTTCTTTCTGGGGGTACTTTGGGTCTGCCGAGGACTGAACTGCCCTCGGCGGTATCCAAAGGTTATCTTGTCGAGTTTGGGCCATAGCCCTCCTCGGCTTGGGCTTTCGGATTCTCCCCGGGTAGATGGGCCTGGCCCATAAATCATTTGGGCCCCACAGATTCCTTTTGTATATTACACACTTTTTTTTTTCTTTTTTACTCTGAATGTTCATACTCAAAAAAAGCTTGTGTTGTGCTGAATTGAATGACACTTATCAGCATATATGTTGTTAACATGGGTGTTCAAAAGCCTTCCAATATTTTTCCTTTCCTCTGAATGTGTGCAGTCCTCCCACTCGCCATATACCAAGTAATTATAAAAATGAAATATCTTGAAGATGGTCCCACGATGTTGGCTATAAATTTTAAACCAAACTCTCATGAAGCTAATTATGTTTGGAAACTATTCAGTAGCGGGTCCAAAGTTATTTTCTAGAGAGGTTAATAAGAAACATAAATTATACAAAATTTAAAATAATAGAGAACTTGAATATATTGACATCACAAAAAAAAAATACAAATGCCCAAATACATGAAGTTTTACAATTGTTTTACGAGGTTTCATATTTTAAAATCATTGCATGATATCTTCATTATAAATCCTACAATCCACATCTCTTTCAATGTACATAGCCAGCTAATAATTCATCCACCGATATCTCATTTGATTGATTTATTTCAAATTTTTTAAGATCTAAAAGTGCTTTTTCTAAGCTTTAAGATTAACAATTTCTACTTTTGTTATTGGATTTTTTTTTTCTAGATTTTAGACCAAATTGGTTTTTTGTTGGGTTTTGTGTGTGTGTGTTTAAAAAGATTAAGACATTGTTAAGAGAATCATATTCAAGTTTGTTTTAGCTGAGCTTAAAATAAATTTAGGGTCAATGTATTCAAAATTTTATTTTAGGAGGTAAATTTTTTTTTTTTTAAATTATATATATATGGGGCATAAAAACTGGTCCCTGGGGAGTTCTTCACAAATTCACCCTCAAACTATTCAAACAACCAACATATAAGTAAACAATAAAGGAAAAACACTCCACAATGGGAAACTCAAGCAATCGATTTCTCTAAACTCAAATATTATAATTTCACATTGGATAATACAATATATAACTCTCGCATTCCCACAGTGTTAACTTTACTCTCTCTCTCTCTCTCTCTCTCTCTCTCTCTCTCTCTCTCTCTGATTTTTCTTCCCTCTGTTCCTTTTTCTCTTCTTTTTTCAACTCCCCATTCCTTTTGCCTCTCCTCTCCCTTTTATAGTTTCAATTCTTGCTCTTATCACTATAACTGTCTTATTGCCTGTTAGAGTCTCAAAGATATTTCTTTTAATTTTATCAGTTCCGTCCCACCCTTATCCTGGAATTCTGACTTTTGGGGGTTGTTTGTACTGTTTAGGCTGTCTTACTTGTATTTAATGCAGTAGTGGTTAGGTAAGAACCCCATCATTAATGTGGAAGCAAAGATCTTTAACCTTCTTACATGTTCCAGAAGTTTTCCGCGGTCTTAGGCACCATCAGGGAGTTACATGTGGATCATCCGTGCACTTTGCCTCAAATAAGGCTTGTCCCTCTCTTTCTCCACGAGAAGAGTTTTCTCGTGGTATTCTCCTTTCTTGGGTGTAGAGGATGGGTCAGCTTCCTCTTTCTCACAACCCATTGCCCTCTGGAACTCCTTTAAGCATATAGGCTTGGCTCAGTTAATTATTGGGCCTAAGGTTTGGACGGGAATTCTTTTACTCTCCACAATATATATATATATATATATATATTGCCATTTCAGGGGGTTCAAATGAACCCCCAGGCTTCAAGTGGAGCTGCCCATGAAACTATTAGACCAATCTCTTAAAGTTAAATGCATTATTAATATTAGTATTCCTTTATTTGGCAAGAGCAAAAACTAAAATTTATAACTTAATTATTAGTTATAAATTATAACAAGTCAAGATCCACTCACACCCATTAAATGGTAATAGAAACTCTTATCAATAGTAACCAAATTCAAGGGGAAAATTTGTGAGATTTTGAAAATTGAATTTGAAAAATTCATTGGTTCTATCCTAAGGGTAAATTAATTTCACTACCATCTTATTCTAATAGATAGATAATAAGGGAGAGAGAAGTGTGGTTTAAATCACATACATGAGATATATATTATGAAGAACATTCAACCCCATTTTCACTTACCGATTGTTACCTCCCTCCCTCTCTCTCTCTCTCTCTCTCTCTCTCTCTCTCATATAGATGGGTATTGTACTATTGTGCTTGCATAATTCTCTTCTTCTTCTTTTTTCCTTTTGCCCTTTTCCAGTTTGGCATTAGGTATATGGACAAGGATTTTTGGTTGTTTCTTTATACTCCACGTTTTCAATTTATGGATCTGGTGTAAAGGTCACCTTTGGTGATGGAGGGCCCTCGAATTTCGTTAACTTACTTATCGGGTACCGTAAACGGGAATTTTTTTTTCCTTGTGTGTGTGTGTGTGTGTAAACAAGAGTAGTTTATTATGATGAACAGCACAATGCGTGTCTGCTTTTCAATTATGGTCTATACGATTGTTTTAGAAAGTGGTGGATTTCATTTGTCGAGGCAGTATGACTATATAGAAAATATAATAATTTCTACAAAAAAAAGTATAATAATTAATAGTAAGTAAAAGTATAATATTTCTACCATAAAAAAAAGAAGCATAATATTTTAAACCAAAAAAAAACAGTGAGAAACATTTGGTGTATGTCATTGTCATCTTAAGGTTAAAGTTTTATAACTTACCACTAAAACAAAAAAAACAAAACAAAACAGGGTGTGTGGATTTGATAATAAAAAGTAATTATTATGAAATTAAAGTCTTAAATTCTATCATATTTAACCCAAAAAGGCAGAAAAAAAAAATCCTTGAACGATTATGGTGTTAAGTTTAATATTATTCAATTAATTCTTATTTCTATCTAAAACTTTTATTAAGTGGAGTATTATATATACCTTAATTAATAGTGTCGTGTAACTAATTTATTTATCATTCTTTCTTCTTGAAGTTGAAAAAAAATTGGGAAGCCTGAAACAAATAAGTGAGTAGAGAAAAATGTTGAAGCTTAGGTACAAATATTTTATGTACAAAACATGTGCATTAGATTTAATAGACCTTAAAAATGATAATACTATTTGTGTTTTATTAATCTATGCAATTAAGGAGATATTTGGTATATGCACTTAAAAACTGAAAACATATATTTAAAAACATTTGTGAAAATATGTGTGGATAAAAAAGTGTGTGAAAATACGTAAAATATTGTTTAAAAACTGAAAACATGTGTTTGAGTGGACGTACCAAACGAGGCCTAAGTGTTTGAGTATCATGGGCGGCTTTAAGTGGAGCCGCCCATGAAACTATTAGACCAATCTCTTAAGGTTAAATCAATTGTTACCTCTCTCTCTCTCTCTCTTTCTCTCATGATTGCGGTGAAATCCTCAGTTCAAAGTTTAGTAATTTTCCCACATTATGATACCTGTGTATAAGGTAACTACTTGTCAATTTATTAGGACCAACTACATCTATTGTTAGGAAAAAATTGCCTCCTAGCTTATTATTACATGATGACACCCTATACACTATATAGTCTCTCACTCGCCATAGAATTGGTCATAGGGACCTTTATAGTTTATAGTCAAATACTCCTTATCCTTCATCTTTTCCGAAGTGTTATTTCAATTTGGCTCTGGAAAATTTTGCGAAAAGCGATTTTTATTTTATTTTATGCATAATCCGTCATTGCTGTTTGATCTAAGAAACCAAAGCGCACAGTTTATAGTGTTTTGAATTCACTGAATCCTAAGCCAGATGCAGAGTTTCCAATGAGTCGGCATATAAACTTGTGCAAATAAGGCTAAAGTAAAACTCTAAATCATGATGTCAATTAGTTATATATATTAGCAAATAAAACTCATGTAAAATGCCGAAAAGTACTTTTGTTTTTAATTATTAATTGTTCATGGAAATATAATGATAGCAAATTTGAAACACCGTGTCAAAAAAGAGAGCACAAAAGTTTACGTTCCAATCAAAACGCGACAAGTGCCAAGCAGCAAATAGTAAATCTTCAACTGTCCTCTAATCTCGTACAAAAATTCAAGCTCTTTTAAATTTTAATTTTATGCCTGTATCACTGGAAGCTCGATGGCCTACCATAATAAGCTTTTCTGAAGATCCAGTACTATTCAAGGTAATGGTTATTGTGTAATGACTCCATGAATTCCATCCTACAGTTCTTCACGTGAAACCTTTAACCCTTACACAAAAAAGGGTGAAATCTTTAGCAAATTGTCCCACTTTCCATGGCCTCACTTCCCATCAGTCCAGTACTTTCCCCCAATATTTGGGTATGAGAGGAAAGAGCCAAGGGGGATGGATTTGGAATTTTTTATTTTTCATAATTTGATAGTGGTAACTTTTTTTTTTTTTTGAGAATAATTTGATAGTGGTAACTTAAGAGTTATAACAACACTAGAATGGTGATTGAAAAATTAAAAGTGCACGCAGCTAAGTGTTCATCCAAATTTTACAAGAAATCTTGTGATTTTAATTCAAGAAATCCCTTGTAAAATGCAGTGGTGTGTATTACGTGTATACTAAAGTGTGTGTAATAAACACGACTCAGAGTCAATAGTGATTTAAACTTAGATTCTATTAAAAAAAGGAAGGTAAATTATATTATTAAGTTACAAGATTCTTGACAATTGAGATTTAATTTTCTCTCATTTAAATTTTTTTTAAAGAAAAATAATAATTTAACTGTTGAGGAGGAGATTCAATATTTTTTTAATAAATAAAAATTAAATAATATTCCTCCAATTTTGGAGGGTTTTTATTTTTAAATTCAGGGTGGGAAAATTTGAATTCTAAACGTCTCTCTAAAGACAACAAATAATGTTAGTTAAACTATAAAACACTTACCAATTTTGGAGAATTTTAAGGGAAAGTGATTCAAGTTTATATACTTTCTATTTTACCTTTAATATTCCTTGAGTATAGAGTATGATAAATGTAAGTCATAATTGTCAATTTCCTTAAATGTTATTGTAAGGACTCGATTTTTAACGAACCGTAACAGTGTTAGGTTCGCACGTAAAAAGGCCCAAACAATATCATTTATAGAGCGTGGGTTTGAAAGGCTAGGCCTTAGTCACCAGACGGTGGGTTTTTCGTGGTGTTCATACATGGTTAAGTCATCTTCGCCCTAGGAGTCTTTCTCCTGGAGGCGGGCTGGGGGGCTCTGGTTTTTGGCCATTTTTCCCAGCCACCTATCTGGATTGCTTACTTTTCCTTTTATACTAGCCTGTGTTCTTTATCTTTCGTTCACATGTAGGATCGACATTCCAAGACTGATACTTGTCCCATCAGCCCATACCCAGAGTGGTTGGGGGTGGTTGTAAAAGCTGGAAAGTATGGCTCTGTTAGGTGCAGAGTATTAAATGGCAATAAGGGCAGCTTTCCCTGGTCGTTTAAACTATCCAGGGTGTCCTTACCTATAGATATTTTTAGATTTTTTCCAGACTATTTCTATTCCGTTTTTGCCCTTCCTTCCAGGGGGACCTCGGACATGCCGAGGACTGATTCGTCCTCGGCTGTGTCCCAGGACTATTTTGTACTTGTATTACCTATCTTGGGCTATAACCCTCCTCCGCTCAGGCCTTGGGCCCCAATGAATAAATGGGCCAGGGCCTCAAATCATTGGACCCCACAGTTATCATTTTGAAAAAAAAAAAAAGAGGAAGTACACTTAATCCTCTCGTGTACTTCCTCCAACTTTCTCCATTCTTATTACCAAGGACAATGAATATAATATAACTGTACCCAAAAAAAAAAAATCTTGACGTAAAGGAACAAAATCCTCTTCCTTTTCCTTCTCAAAAAAAAAAAAAAAAAAAAATTCCTCTTCCTTTCCCTTGAAATGAAGAAAATCCATTTATGGTTAAATTTTGCAATTCTTAGATATGATCATATGACAGTGTGCCATTTTAAATAGCATGACATATGATATACCCTTTAAATTTTTACTAATATTTAATATGAAGTATAAACCATGAAACAATTTCAAATAAATAGAATTCTATTGTTCACAATAAACATTAGTTACAAAAATGTTAAAAATATTATAAGTTTATTACATAAGGTTTATTAAATAACCTATTTGTAAGGACTCAATTTGTAACGACCCCAAGTTGGTATGTTGGGTTCGAACGTTAAAAACCCAAACAATAAATTTGTAGAGAGTGGGCTGAAAGGCTAGGCCTTGGTCACCGAACGGTGGTTAGTCATGATTTTCATGGTGATCACACTAGGATGAACCTAGCATATCTAACAAGACTTTTTCCCGGCAAAGCCTGAGTGGCTCCGGTCCTTCTTAGACCTCGTTCGAGGAGTTTTATGTTCTTATTATTCTCCTTTTTTAGGACTCAATGGTCCGGGAGACGATCTGTCCCCCCCCTTTCTTCTTGGCTGCTTCCCCTTTCTTTTATACTAGTTTTTCCCCTCTCTTATGCGTCCACGTGTAGATTTCGCTTTTTAGGGTTGGTACTTGTCTTTTCAGCCCATACCCAAAGTGGTTGGGGGTGGTTGTAAAAGCTGAAAAGCATGGTGAAGAGCATGGACCTGTCAGGCGCAGAGTACTTAATTACAGTATTGGCAGCCTTTTACTTGGGCCGCTCCTAAACTGTGCTCGCCTTTTCTTTTAGGAGTGCTCTGGGATGCCGAGGACAAAATCGTCATCGGCTATATCCCTAGGCCATTTGGACTTTCAATGTATGTTCTTGGCAATGCCTCTCCTTGGCTCGAGCCTTGGGCCCTAATGTAAATTGGGCCGGGATTATAAATTCTCTGACCCCACACTATTAATTAATATAATTTGTGCATTTCAATAAAATTAGAAATGAATGTCGGAATTACTCTTTTGTATTTTGTGACACAACAATCTATAAGTTTACAAATATAAACTTATAAGACTGTGTTTGTTTTGAGTTAATAACATACACGGAAAATATTTTACATCTAACAGAGTGTTTGGAAGGACTAGAAAATACAGTCAAACTGAAATCAATTTCAGTTTAACCATAAAATTGGGGGCTCTTCAATGTAAAATCTTTTACACATCTATTTTGCCTTCATCCGAATTACACTTTTATTTTTTAGTTTTAGAGAGAGAGCATCTGGCGTATTTTCTAGTGTAGATTCATATTTTTCAATAATAAATTTATGGGCAAGCCAAACACTGGAATCTATCTTCCTGCATATTTTTCAAAACAAAAATATTTTCACCTAAAAAAAATTTTACACTCGCAAAGCATTTTACATCAAATCAAACCCGACCTTTGCAAATATTTTGCAGTAAACTAGTAAAAGTATTTGGGACAATTGCACTTTTAGTCCCTACATTTTGACGTTTTTCCATTTTAGTCCCTATATTTTATTTTTTCCACTTTTAGTCCCTAAAACCAATTTACGCTTTCCGTTTTAGTCCTTGAAACACTGTTCTGTCACCAAATTAACGGAAAGACTGACAGATTAATAAGATATTATTAAAAAAATTATTTAACATTTTTTATATGCCAAAATTAAAAAAAATTAATTACTCAATTTTAATTTAGAACAAAAAACAAAAAAAAATTATTTTCTTTCAAACAAAAATTTTACTTTTTTAATTAAAATGATTTTTTTTTTATTCCAATCTTCTTCTTCTTTTTTTGTTCAGAAGAACATTCAACACTTGATCACAACAACACAAACGAAAAAAAAGAAAAGAAACAGAGACCAAACACAAACACAGACCCAAAGTTCTTCGTGTTCTTCCCAGATTAAACCCAGCAACCGAGAACACAAATCCAAGTTCTTCGTGTTCTTCCCAGATCAAACCCAGCAACCCAGAAAAATAATCAATATTTTCTTTTCTTTTATTGATTTTCTTAGCAAATAATCAAACCCATGAACCCAAAAAAATCATCAACAACCCAAAACTAGAAAAATCAAACCCATGAACCCAGAAAAATCATCAACAACCCAAAACTAGAAAAATCAAACCCATGAACCCAGAAAAATCATCAACAACCCAAAACTAGAAAAATCAAACTTCACGTTCTCACAGTCTAACCCACTGATTAGTCAACAAACCCTCGCCCACAAAGTCACCAAACCCATTACCACCATTGTTGATCAAAAAAGAGAGAGGGGGAGGGATTTGGGTTTAGAGAGAGAAAAAAAGTCGGAGATTGACAAAGAAAGAAGCAAAAGAACGATACAAACACAAACAACACAAACAAGCAAAAGTCAAAGATTGCATGTTGTGCCCGTGTTGCTAATCTCCTCTGCCTCTTCTTCTTCTTTTTTCTTAGGCCGATCTCCTCTTCTAATTCTTCTGGGCTGATCTTCTTCCCTCTTCTTTTTCTCAGCCGTGGTTTGGGATATTTTTCAACCAACCCAATCTGAGAGCAAGTCGTCTAAGATCGAGAGAGATAGAGACTAAGAGAGATAAATGCCACACAAACACAAACTAATTTGGGTTTTTTAGCACTATAAATATGCTTCTCTGGCTGATGTTGTTTGGGATATTTATTAATTTATTTTTGTTTTGATTTTAATTTTTTGGTTTATCTTAAAAGAAAGAAGAAAATGAAATAGATACAAACACAAACACAAAAAATGTTAATTTATTAATTTTTTTTTTTTAATTTTGGCATATAAAAAATGTTAAATAATTTTTTTAATAATATCTTATTAATCCGTCAATCTTTCCGTTAATTTGGTGACAGAACAGTGTTTCAAGGACTAAAACGGAAAGCGTAAATTGGTTTTAGGGACTAAAAGTGGAAAAAATAAAATGTAGGGACTAAAATGAAAAAACGTCAAAATGTAGGGACTAAAAGTGTAATTGTCCCAAAGTATTTTACAAAATAATAAATAAATTAAACAGATAAATAAATATGATGACCCATATTTTCAGAATGAAAATCCAGAGACACTACAGAGAGCCCAGTCCCTGACTCCGTAATACGTATCATCTTGAAAAGTGAGGCTAGAATCTGATCTTTTTAATGGCTTTAAACCTAATGACTTAAATCATAAATATGACCAATGCCAAAGTGCATACAACCTGTCACCACCAAACTCACAGCCTGGCAAGTACTACTACCCCATTGATCGAAAAAATTGTATTTCTGCCTTACACAAAACGACAAATCTGACGTGTCAACCCTGGTACAAATTTCAAAGCACCCCCCACTACTTCTTTCTCTACTATATAGCCACAACTTTCTCTTCCACTCTTAGCAAGCTCCTTTCTCCATTCACCTCCACCGCCTACTTCTTTCAAAACCCAGTACTCAGAATTTATATATATATATATATATATGAGATTTTTTTCCTGAGTTGGGACTTTGAGTGCAGTGTATAATTCAAAATTTTCAAATGGGTATTTGCAGTTCGTCTGATTCGACCAACGTGGCAACGGCAAAGCTGATCTTACAAGACGGTCGGCTGCAGGAATTCTCGTACCCAGTTAAGGTTTCCTACGTGTTACAGAAAAACCCGTCGTGTTTCATTTGTAACTCCGACGAGATGGACTTTGACGACGTCGTTTCGGCCGTGAACGACGAGGACGAGCTTGAACTGGGTCAGCTTTATTTCGCTTTGCCGTTGAGTAAGCTACAGTACCCTTTACAGGCTGAGGAAATGGCTGCATTGGCTGTTAAAGCTAATTCTGCTTTGATGAAAGGAACTGGGGGTGAGAAATGTAGGTATCGCCGGAAACCGGTGTTTTCCGGCGGAGAGGTCAAGTCTCCGAGGAGTGGCGTCGTTGCCGGAGACGGGTTAAGGAGAGGAAGGAGTGGTCGTAGTAGTAGAAACTTTACAGCAATGTTGAGTGCAATACCTGAGTAGTGGGGTACTTTATTCTGGGGTTAGTTTTGTAAATACCGCAATGATCTGGGTTCATATTAAAAAAAAGAAAAAAAAAAAAGTATGTGACGAGTGTGTGGCACTGTACCAATTTTCAAACCCATCTAAGGGTCTTGTTACAATTTTACCCTTGTTTAGGTTGATGAGCCATTTACATGAACATAGCGATAATGATAACGACAATAATTTTGAAAATTTTTCTTTCAAATTAAACTCTAGCTAGCTAGTCGAGAATGAAGTAAACAATGGACTATAAGTCTATAACGGAGGAAGCTGCGTGCGAAATCCTCTTTGTGTGTATAAAATAATGTGTTACAGGATAAGAGTGAATAAGAATAACAAAGAATAGGACGATAAACAATTAAACATCGTTTGATGTGTGTGTCAATAACGAGAGGGCCAAAGATTTCGATTTCTAAGTTTTGTTTGTACTTTTGGATGTAATGCATAGAGTAATAATTTTGTTTTCTTTTTCCAACCATCCATGTGGAGGCAAGTTTATTTGTCTCGTATTGCATACTGTATGTAAAAAAAAGTAGGTCATTTTTCCGCGGAATGGTACAAATACAATGTGGGGTTTGGCAAGTTTAAAGTTTAAACAACGCGTTAAAGGGGTTATTAGATTTAGACCGAATCAAGTAGTGTTTTTGCGCTCAAGCTGCACCCGATTTGGATTATAGTTTAAGAAGGCGGCCAAGGGTTTTAACAGCTGTAACAGTCCTATGAAGCTACAATGATTATACCAATAATGATGATAATGGGTCATAGCCACATAGGTAGATTGAGGCTTGTACAGACATCATGAAAAAATGATGGGTTAATGTCGGGTTAACAAGTTGACGGTGACGATGATATTTGTGAATGTGATGGGTCATGTTTACTTTTCAAGTGGTTGGTTTTTGGGTCCATGAATTTGCTTGGCTGTATTTTTAAGGGTGGGTTTACACTTTAGAGAGAGAGAGAGAGAGAGAGAGAAGAGAGGGTAATAATTGAATGGTTTTGTGAATAGATGTTGGGTTTTTGAGTTAAATGCTTTGCAGTTTTGTATTGTACAGGCACAGCTGTTATGATCGAACTTATTAGGATGTGATGAGTTCACATGTGATGAGTTCACAATGTATCCAATGGGGGTCCAGGGCAGGAATATATATACTTACTTATCAAACAACTAATTTCATATTTATGGAATGGATTGGATCATTTATAAGTTGTGACTTTCGAAACATTCCGCTTTTGGAGTTCTCATATATAACACACACGTAACACTGTAATTAATAGAGTCAGATATGTGGGAATGCGTAAACCGTGTAAAAGAAATTAAAGTAAATAGATGGCGACAGCTTTGACAACAACTGCATGCCGTGCATTTGATCAAAAAAAGGAAGAAGATCAGATATGCATTTGTAATATATAATACTAATCAAAATTAATTTTGATCGGGATACTTGGTTGTCACCATAATAGTATTTCACTTCATTTGTCGAACATTAACTTTAACCGTCAGAGATTTGGATGAGTTACAAATGTACACTAATCTCATTGAAGATGCCAGTGATTATGAACTGAGAAAATGAGATTATTTCTTCAAGCATTTCTAATTTTTTATTGCGGGATTTGAACCTAGAACATTGTAAGAGTGAACCATGACCACTAGAGCAACTTTCAAACTTAAATTTTCTACCCAAACAATTTTAATTTCCTGCCTAGATCATAGAGTTGGTTGTTCAACACTTACTAATGAACATTCCAAGTATATATATACCTATAAAATAAATGTATGCATGTTACAGTAGTCAAAATTGACCATCTCAGATATTATTATAGGGGTCCCTTGTTGGTTCCAATAGGTTTGAAGCCTTTAAGGTAATTTAAAATTTATAGGTCCGGCTCATGATGAAAGCCAGCTGGTGGAATCCGATGTTGATTGCAAGGCCGAAAGAAAGAAACAGTCACCTTAGCTGTGGGAAAATGTGAATAGAACGGCATGTGTGTTTTTATGGTATCTTAATATGCAAGTGATGAACAAGTGGGAAAGAATTTAGATCCAAACAAGGGGAACTGTCCGAAAATTAGAAAGTGTTATGCTCATTGGCGCGGGACCCAAACAATGACCAATCCCAACTATCAATATATATCCTATGTGCAACTTGGAGTTTGTCCATTTCAAAGCTGTATACAATATAATCAATTTGTTTTACGGGCTGGCTTCACATTTTCTATGTATTTAACTACCCATTTGCATCTTAATATCTTACCCATTGGGAAGTTTCTGTTTAATAACAATAGAGAAATTAACTATTCCACATTGAATTTTTTGACAACTAATAAATATTACATCAATATAAAGAATGTAAACTTGTCTCCAAATTATTAATAGTGTGAACTACTAGAGTAGCTTGGAATTTAAAATATCTCATATGCGAATGTAGTCCTATTCATAAAGCTGAAAGTTTATTATTCATTGCTTTCTTTACAAAAGAGTGTATAGCTATTTATAATAAAAGTTGTCTTATAAGAAAGATAAACTAAAAGATAAAAATGAAATACTATGTGTCATTATTTACGAAGCGGTCTTTTACTAATGATACAAACTATCAACACATGAAGTCTTGTAGTACAATAATACAAAAGAATAACAATAATGATTATTGACTATTTACAACATATTGACTACAATAATGTCTATTTAACTTTTTACAAGACAATTCTTGTCCTGCACTTGGAAACGAGTACTAATAATAAAGACTAAAGAGTAACATTCTACCCTCTAGTCTGCACATATACATCAATTTAATTTTTGAAGACATTCTTTCGAGCTCGAGGCTAGCTAGTTGATTGATCACATTTGCGAGTGTGGTTCTTTGGCTAGAATAACCAAGTAAGGTTGACACTCTAGAATGACCAATCACCCACAAGAAGAACCTTATGTAAACCCCCACAAACCAGAGAGCAAAATGTGCACTCCATCATCTTATTAATTATTTGCAAGTTTGTTTTCGAGCTAGTTTTTTTAGTCTCTTTACTAACTTGACTGTTGGAGTGCCTCCGACCAACCCACTGGTTGATCTCCCAAGAACATGAGAACATTTTAATTTCTCAAATATTACAATCACAAACCCATCTAACAAGGGAGTGGTCAGTAACACATGAGGACATTCTTTTGTTTAATTGTTCTTGTACCAATTGAACCATTATTGCATGTCTCTAATTCTTAGTTTTTTAATACAATCTTTATTCACTTTAAAAAAAAAAAAAAAGAAAAAAAAAAGCTCAGATTCCATAATAATCCATTAATATAAAAATATTTACTTGTCTTCCAAAGTTGAATGGTCCAAGACTGAAAGTACATTATGGACCAGGGAATCCACTAAAAATACACACTCTTCTCTTCCAAAGACTGAAAATTAAAAGTTTACATGCATTCACATTAGAGCTCAATTATCCAACACTGCATTGCACTGCACAGCACATTGAATTCGATTAATATGTGTATATATATATATATATATATGGGTCATGCTAACGAGTGCCCTAAGGACACTCGTTAAGAATTCATTTTAGGAAAGTTTTGACATCACTTTTATGAGAAATGAAAAAATCTGTTAAAACATTAATTATTTTTTTTTTTTTTTACCATAAAAACTTTCTTTAACTGAATTCTTAACGAATGCTTTTAAGCATTTTCCTCTATATATATATTTGTAAGTCTCAGAATAACTTTGGGTGTTCTGTCTTCCCTAGTTTAATTTCCAGTGATTAGATGAAAAGAGAAGTGCTTACCCTATGGGTATAGGAAGACGAGGGAAGCTTTCTGGCTTTTCTACATTGGTTGTATAGTGTGGTCCTCCAATAATATCCATGGACAATCAAAGCAAATATCATTTTCATCTCGGATTAATAGTTTTGTCTATACTCTATACCCTATGGCCAACTTTAGTCACAGGTCCCACTCATTTTTCAGCGTGCTATTGGTGACTTATAATTCCTCGGAAGCTGAGCTCTTTGAATCCAGCTGTCATTGCACTGGGTGCTCCAAGCTTAAGAAGAAATTCATAAAAAAATATTAGTAAATGGATTTAGTTATTGAATGCCTCAAAATATTTATTAATAAACTATTTTATGAAAGTTTTAATTTTTATATCAAATAAGGATAAAAATTATCTATCTTCTTTTTTCATAATTTTCTTTTTAAAATATCGGTTAACTTTTTCAAATGTAAATAGCAAATAAATTCACCTCAAAAAGAGAAAACCAACCATTGGGTCATAACACATTTCCCCCCCTAAGTAAAGAAGGGTAATAACAATAACGTCATAACACATGTGATTATAGCAGTATCACCAGTCTGGAATTAGAATATTGTAGAGTAATAACAATAAGGAAAACTGATTAGAGAGGATAATCATTAAGGAAAACAGTAATATCATGATATTCGGGGAGGAGGTGGTGTTCATGCATTTGGTGGCAGACGTAGAACAATTATTTAGGTAGGGACTCAAGACTAGTAATATTACAGGACAATGCATATCATGGATTTAATTTACAGTATGAATTTGCCCAAAAAAAAAGTGTGAACTTGATCTATATTGCGTGTGAACATATATGGGTCAATTTTGAAAGAGTTTGAGAAGTAAAAAAGTGTGAACTTCTAGAAAAAAAAAATATATATATATATATATATATATATGTAAGGACACAATTTGTAACGACCCATAATAGTGTTGGATTCGCACGTAAAAAGGCCCAAACAATATCATTTATAGAGCGTGGGTTTGAAAGGCTAGGCCTTGGTCACAAGACAGTAGTTTTCCGTGGTGTTCATACATAGTTAAATCGTGTTCGCCCTAGGAGTCTTTCTCCTGGAGACGGGCTGGGAGGCTCTGGTTTTTGGCCATTTTTCCCAGCCCCCTTCTCTAGATTGCTTACTTTTCCTTTTATACTAGCCTGTATCCTTTATCCAACGTCCACATGTGGGTTCGACTTTCCAGGACTGATACTTGTCCCATCAGCCCATACCCAGAGTGGTTGGGGGTGGTTGTAAAAGCTGAAGAATATGACTCTGTCAGGTGCAGAGTATTGAATGGCAGTAAGGACAGCTTTCCCTTTGTCCTTGGTCGTTATACTATCCAGCGTACCCTTTTCTATTGACAAAGATATTTTAGATTTTTTCCCAAACTGTTCCTATACCGTTTTTGCCCTTCCTTATAGGGGGATCTAGGATATGTCGAGGACAGAATCATCATCGGCTGTGTCTTAAGACTATTTGGACTTTTATTACCTATCCTCGGCTATAACCTTCCTCGGCTCGGGCCTTCGGCCCCAATGTAAAAATGGGCCAGAGCCACAAATTATTGGACCCAACAATAGCCCCTCAAAACCCTGCTGTCCGACCTCTTGGTCGGAGAGGAGGGTTTTGGTAATGCCAAGCCTTTATTACGGCTCGTTTAATTCTGCCCTTCATTAATGTGGGTGTCTCTTTATCTATCCAGGAAACACACCGGACTACGAGACATTCCTCTGAATTCATTCACGCTGCGTTCCTGCCGTTTCATTATCCAAAACGCGCCTTTAATGACTTCCCTTTACGAGACCATTTAATTTCGACGGTTATTGACGGCGTGGGGAAGTGGAGTAGGTATATTCTCGTTTACAGATTTTCTTGGAAATTTGGATAGATTAAATGCCTCCCGTTTTGCCCCTCATATAAGAAGAGAGGCAAGAGGTTACTTCTCTTACGCAGAGGCCCTTTTAATCCTTTTAAAGTCTGAAACCCTTAGCCTTCCCCAGAGTTTTACTTTATCCGCTAATTTACACCTTAAATTGTGATACTTTCGAGATAGAATCGGGAATGAAGGGACCATACCCTTCCCAGAAATGCCATGTTCTTCCGAAACTCAAAATGGCAAGGTCAGGGCAGGGATGGCAGAGACTCAAGATACTTCTCATCCTTCTTTCAGCCAAAATCCGAAGCAGGGGCTCGTCGCGTCCAATTTTTGGTGCGACTGAGCTGGGGTCACCCATTATCAGTACCAGCCGCTCTATTATGAGCTTAGTTAACATGGCACCAGCGTGTTAGGAGCCAGGACTAACGCAGGGACAAAGTATCCCTGCTTCTTCCTCTCTTCCTTCACTGGTTCCTCCTTTTGCCTCCCCTTCTTCTTCTTTCCCATCACCAGATCCATCCTGGTGCTTTTCCTTCTTCCTCTTCTTCTCTTATTCCATCAAGGGAGGTCCTCCTCTCAATATGGGTGCTACTGGGGCAGAATTTGGAAAGATTTCGGAGCAGAGTTTAAAAAGACTTCTGGTCGTTTGTTTGTTTGTTTCTGTTGTTTTTGTAATTCGTTTTCTACATAGGCCTGTTTTAGGCCATTCATTGTACGCTGTAATACCTCTTTATATTAATAAAAATCAATATTGCTTTATTTTGTATATTCTACCTCTTTTTCCTGAAATGGTTATGCCGTAAATAGACGCACTACCATAAGATTTCTTTTTTTATTTTTATACTCTAAACGATGCTAAGGGCCGAAATTCCAGTTAATAAAAAGACCTTGCTTTGTGCTTATTGGAACTATCCAGCATAATAATGCCGATTTGAATAAATGGTACTTAGGGCAAAAACCCTTACTGAGAAAAAGATGTTTATTATGAACTTAATAGAGTTGTTCGGCACAATAATGCCGACCTGAGAAAGCGATACTTAGGGCCGAAACCCCTTACTAAGAAAAAAGATGTTATTATGAACTTATTGGAGGTATCGCGTATAATAAGACCGACCTGCAAATGGGTTGTATAGCCCAAACTTGAACGAGATGATGGCTGAACGCTCGATGCCGTGTAGGAAGTAATCATCCGAGGATATATAACCCAAAAATGAACAGCCCCTGCAGGTCGCTGAGTAATAAGGCGTTTCGCCATCTTCCTAATAACTTTCATAGCCTTAACCTTTTCTGGTATTTGGTCCGAGGACTGAGCGACTTAGAATTCTTCTTAAGTAGCTGACTTTTCCATAGGTTTGAGTCTAAGGACCATGCAATACCTTGGTTCTGTCCAAAACTTGATATTGATAAGTAGTTGGTTTCCCCATAGGTTTGAGTCCGAGGACCATGCAATACCTTGGTTCTGTCCAAAACTTGATATTGATAAGTAGTTGGTTTCCCCATAGGTTTGAGTCCGAGGACCATGCAATACCTTGATTCTGTCCAAAACTTGATATTGATAAGTAGTTGGGGGAATTAACCCCTCGGCTATGGCATGGGACCTTGGTTTAAGGGAAATTAGCTCCTCGACCAAGCCCCTAGAACCATCCGTGCTGCTGACGCTACGAAGCGCAGCCCCTAGTAAAGAAACATAGTTCCTAGTGGAACTTTACGCTAGAACACTACAACTGGCTGTTAGAAATGATAAGGGGACCGTCTCGACCTATCGCCTGTGCCAACACACAAACCTTTCCCACAGACGGCGCCAATTGTAAGGACACAATTTGTAACGACCCATAATAGTGCTGAATTCGCACGTAAAAATGCCCAAACAATATCATTTATAGAGCGTGGGTTTGAAAGGCTAGGCCTTGGTCACAAGACAGTAGTTTTCCGTGGTATTCATACATAGTTAAATCGTGTTCGCCCTAGGAGTCTTTCTCCTGGAGGCGGGCTGGGAGGCTCTGGTTTTTGGCCATTTTTCCCAGCCCCTTTCTCTAGATTGCTTACTTTTCCTTTTATACTAGCCTGTATCCTTTATCCAACGTCCACATGTGGGTTCGACTTTCCAGGACTGATACTTGTCCCATCAGCCCATACCCAGAGTGGTTGGGGGTGGTTGTAAAAGCTGAAGAGTATGGCTTTGTCAGGTGCAGAGTATTGAATGGCAGTAAGGGCAGCTTTCCCTTTGTCCTTAGTCGTTATACTATCTAGCGTACCCTTCTCTATTGACATAGATATTTTAGATTTTTTCCCAAACTGTTCCTATACCGTTTTTTCCCTTCCTTCCAGGGGGATCTAGGATATGCCGATGACAGAATCATCCTCGGCTGTGTCTCAAGACTATTTGGACTTTTATTACCTATCCTCGACTATAACCTTCCTCGGCTCGGGCCTTAGGCCCCAATGTAAAAATGGGCTAGGGCCACAAATTATTGGACCCCACAATATATATATATATATATATATAAGAGATAAATTGGGGGTCATCTTTTTGACTTCTGAGAGTCAACAAAAATGATAACATGAAAAAATTAAAAATCAAGGTGGCTCATTTCCAAGCTTTGGGGACAACATTGGTCCATAGGGAAGGGATTAAAAAAAGCTGAGGGTCACTCCACCAATGTCTACTGCTACTACAGTCTATATTGATTGAACCAGCTCGACAGTCGACTCCCCAGGATGCAGGGACGAAGGTATGTGTGACAGTGTGAGCCTTGGGACCTAGATGCTAGAATATTTTTTAAAAGAGAAAAGTTGAATGTCACATTGGATATAATTTTTTGAACGTCATAAATTTTTGATACAGTAGAAATGAATTATACATTAACATTAGACACAGATGAATCAATGATTTACCATAATTTTCTAATCAATTTGCTCTTGGATCAAGGACAGACATAGAATTTCAAGTTAAGGGGATCGGGGTATAAGTGGAAAAAAAATTAAAAAAAAAGTTACTAAGTAGTTCATTTTCCCATAATCTACAAATCAAATAAGAATTATATATAGGGCTAATTACACTAACCCATCTGTGGTTTAGTCGAAATTTAAGTTGCTTACCCGTGATTTGAATTTGGTACTTTACCCACTTGAAGTTAGTTTAGTTAGGGTTCCGTTACCCATCTCTTTTAAAAATGAGGCTAAATATGTATTTTTGCTCTCTTTCATATCTCTCTCCTCTCAAAACATAAAAGAATAAGAAAAAACAAAATCAAAAAGTGAGAGTTTTGTAAAAATTATGAACAAACATTACCACCACCATAAAAGTTTATGTCAAGAATTATCTCTAGCAAAAACAAATTCCTTCATCCATTTCTAAGCAACCAATGAAGCCATAGCATCTAAAACTTAAATCAAATCAAAAAATACCAACCAAAAAAAAAAAAAAATCAAGCTTCTATACGTAACAGAAGCTAGGGTTTTGAATTTTTTTTTTTATACCAAAAAATGCACGTACAACATGTGGCATAAATTTGTAACAAAATTGAGATTCGATTAATTCCTTTAATTTGAAGACAAAAGGAAAACAAAGGCAATGAAATTGGTTAGTGCTAAAGTTTATTATTTATTAGTGAAATATATAGATTGAAGGGTGGGATGTCCCAATTCTGATATAATCCTTATAAACTTGATTTTTTTTTTTCTCTGTGTGTGGGTTTTTTTTTGGTTTGATTTAAGCGTTAGATGCTATGGCTTCGTTGGTTGCTTAGAAATGGATGAAGGAATTTGTTTTTGTTGGGGACATGTTTATGTAATTGGCTAATCTTTTGACAAAACGCACTTTACTTGTAACTGGGTAAATCTAGGATAGGTTTAGCAATTTAAGAAACAAGTATTCAAGTTAAGTATTGAAGTCATGCAAGTCTAACCAAGAAACAAGTGAAGGAAGTGTTGTTCATTAAAACTCGACAAAAGTCACGACAGAATCCTTTCTATTGAGATTTAATGTTGAAACTCGACACAAATTGTATCTGTCGAGAATTACGAAATTAGACTTTTCAAATCTGATTACACGCATATTCCTATGTATTTGTGTAGGTTTTCTTTTCTCACAACCCTAGACATATATAAGGATTATTTTAAGGGTTGTCACAATGTGATGCAAGAACAATACATGCATTGTGTGACCAAATGCAAAAAGTGACCTAGTTCATTATTCTCTCTGAAGAAGCTACTGCGTCTTTACGTTAAAGGTTTTGTGACCAATGAGCTTCCTGATCTTCATTGTTGATGAACTGAAGAACTTTGCAACCAACATCTTCTTCAAGTTGGTGAATTAGTCACATACTGGGATCCATGCATCATTGGTTAGTCAAGTACTAGGATTCGTGCATTGAACGAAGAGATTGCCGCTACAATACAAGTCCAATTGGGTATTGGGGTAAGGGTTCAACTGTAGGTTGGTATTTTGGGATAGGCCACAAGGTTTGGTAAGATTCCGTATACTTGTAACTGCTTGTGATTGATAATAGTGGATTCTCATGAGTGGTAACCTTAAATTCACCCGGTGGGGTTTTGTCTTGGTGGTTTTCCCCATTCATAAACAAATCACCTCTGTCAAATTTATTTTCCGCTGCATTTAGTATAATTGGTAATTTGTTTGTTCTACCATGCTAGTGCATGTAATTTGACTAATTAATTAACTTGGGTAATTAATTAATTTGCAAGGGGTTAATTCATTTTAACCCAACAATTTTTGTTGGAGATGATTCTTGACAAAAGCTTCTATGGTGGTGGTGGTAATGTTTGTTCATAATTTTTATAAAACCCTCACTTTTTTATCTTGTTTTCCCTTATTCTTTCATGTTTTTTTTTTTTTTTTTTTTTAATGTTTTAAGAGGAGAGAGATGTAAAAGAGAGAAAAATATAAATTTAGCCTCATTTTTAATAGAGGTGGGTAACACGGAACCCTAACTGAGCTAACCTTAGGTGGGTAAAATGTCAAATTTCAAATCACAGGTAGGCAACTTAAATTTAAGCCAAACCACAAGTGAGTAAGTTGTAATTAGCCCTTACATATATTATTTCACAAAAAACATTAATTGTTGTTACTAAGTAAAGGCAAAGGCTAGAATCCAGGTAATATGCATGATGCATTAATTATAAATTTAATATTTCTCAATTTATAGATTTACTAGTTTTCAATTATAAATTTATCTAATTTAAAGATATTACTTATAGCATTATGAGTTAGCAATATGAGCGAAGTCACAATTTTATTTTGTTACATTTGTGTGACATTTTTATCATATTATATATTTGTTTATGTCTCTTTATCTTTGTCAATCACCCACTACCCCAATTTTATAATGCACTACTTTTTTTACCTTTACCTGTTTTTGCACATAGTCAAAGTCCCAAATATCGAACAGTATTATATGTTATCTACAAACTCTCTCTCTATAATTTAATTTTATTCAAAAATCACAACTCAACTCAGTTTTCACTGTCTTAGACACTGCAAAAACAAATAAAATAGAGACTCCCAAACACAATCTTTATTCACATATTCAAATTTAATTCACAATAACCCCAGCTAAAAAAAACCACAATCACATAACAAGTTCACAAATCACAAACATTATAAAACATATGGAGTGGAGAGAGAAAAATCATATCAAAATAAATGTTAGGTTTTGAACTTGAAGGAGAGAAAAAAGAAAAACACACACACACACACACACACACACACTTGGAGCAGATCGGATTTAGGATGGAGGCTAGAGACAGTAGAGGTCGATGTCAGAGGCGTACATGAACTCTGAGTCAGTCACTGGGTAGATCGGTTGGTCTAGTGGGTCAGTTGGTCAATGGTGAGCCTAGGTCAGTGGGTTATAGCTGACAATTTTTTTTTTTTGGATCGGGGGGGCCCGGGCCCCCTCCTGGGTCTGTCCCTGTTCTAGATCGATTCATGCTAAAACAATTATTTGAGAATTGTTTCGAGCAAATGTACATTCACTCTTTTTTTTTTTTTTAATTGTTAGTGTGGACAATTTGGAAGATACACTACCGATTACACAGAATTTGACCCAACCTTATAATTTAATTTAGTAAAAAAAATTTAATAATTATTTCTATTAATTGGGATGTCCTAAGACATTGATTTATAAAATATTTTTAAAAACTATTTATGCAAAAATAAAATGCAATTAATTGTTTTGAAAATTTTTTATATTTTTCATAAAAGTGGGACTAAAACTATTTTAAATTGGTCTATTAACAAATACCTAAGAGCACCGTTAACTAGACTATTTTTTTTTAAAAAAAAAAATTAGCATATATATTTAAAACTAGGGATAAGACTACATAGTACGTACCATTACCTTTCTCACCCCACAAAAATTAGAGTTTTGTACTCTTGGTATAATCCCCCCCCCCCCCCCCCCCCCCAAAAAAAAAAAAAACAATAATCCTCACTCTATTCATGTCATCATGTCATTGGGATGGGTTCAACTTTGAGCAATGTTAAGAATACTATAACTTTTAACTATAATTTAAAAGAGAAAAGTTAACGGATGCTCTAAGTGCACTTGCTAACAAGAACTAACTTAAAAGTAATGTTTATTTATTCATTTGATTGTTTTTTTAATGATGGCATATTCCCCTTTTCCTTTTTGCAAAGTCACAACTCATAAGTTTAATCCCACCTTCCCCTCCCAAAAAAGATTTTATATATATATATATATATATATATAATATGATGTCATAAGAATATTTATTAATAAACTAATTTAGGAGAATTTTTATGAGAAATAAAAAATTAATTTTTGATAATTTTTTCGATTTCACATAAAAAGTAATGTAAAGTACATCCGTTAAAACAATAATAAAATTTAAGATGGTATCCAATCAAAAAAAAAAAAATTTAAGTCGTCTTAAAATCCCCAGTTCTCAGTGAGGCGGGTTGGTTTCCTTCTCCTCTCTCTGTAGCATAGATTTCCCTTCTCTGTGAGAAGGACGTACCGTTCCCTCTAGTAATCTATATTACTCGGAGGGCTCTGTTTTGTCTGGTGTTTAGTGTGGAGGGTAGTGTGGTGACCATCACTGGTGCGACATGGAAGATTTGGCTTCACGATGGAAGAAGTTGTCATTATCCGAAGCGGAAGGAAAGAAATGTGACTTATCAAAGGATAAAAAACAACTAGAGCATGTGTTGCTGCGAAGTTCTTCACACGGAGACCAATTAACGTAGAGGCTGTGACAAGGACATTTAGACCAATATGGCGTACAAAGCGTAAGTTTGAGGTTATCCCCTACGGAAGTTAAGTTTGAAATGGGCCGAGTTGGTGTTCCTGTGGAAGGAAAAGCAAATAAAAATGGGCCCAAAAGAAGTACGGGGAAGGGTAAAAACAATGATAAACACCAACATGGGCCAGCTATAGGAAATGGAGAAAATAAATGGGAGACTAAGGAAGGCTCGAAACTTGGAAGTTGGACTAGACTTTATATGGGTCCAAAAGTTTAGGATAGGATGGAGGTGTTAGAGTCGGAAGGTGGCCCAAAGAGAAAATATGATGGTCGCATTACTAAGAGTACGTGCATCGGAAAAAAGCAGAGGTTGGACGTGGAAACAAAAAATTTAAGCACTCTTCTGGCAACACACTCCAAATCGGCGGAGGCTGCTGAGCAACTCCGCCGAGACCAATGAGTCTTATAAGTTGGAACTGTCGGGGGTTTGGGAACCTTCGGTCAGTTAAAGCCTTGGAGAAGGTGATTAATAACGAAGATCTCATTATCGTCTTCCTTATGGAGACGAAGTTAAGCAGAGAGGGGATTAGCAATATTAAGGATAATTGTAATATGAAACATGGCCTGATAGTACCAAGTGAAGGGAAGAGTGGTAGCTTAGCTTTGCTTTGGAAGGAAGGGGTAACAGTGGAGGTCCAAACGTACTCTCAAACTCATATTGATGCTTTAGTAGACAGTGGAGCTGGGATAGGGTGGTGGCATCTCACAGGGTTTTATGCAATCCAGATACAGCAAAACGGCCTGAGTCGTGGGCAAAACTTAAACACTTGAAAGGTACCTCTACCCTACCTTGGCTCACAATTGGTGCTTTTAACGAAATAACAGGCACTTCGGAGAAGGAGGGGGGTAGCGATAGACCAAGGCAGCAGATGAAGAATTTTATTGAAGCCATTAACTTCTATGGTCTTCAGGATTTGGGTTTCATTGGCCCAAAGTTTACGTGGATATACCAGCGAGCGGATGGGATGTAGATTCGAGAACGGTTGGACAGAGCAATGGCAACTCAGGGGTGGATTAATATATTCCCTGAGGCAAAACTCTTTCATCTTACATCCTCAGTTTCAAACCATTCGCCTCTGGCTCTTCGATTGGTGCAAAAGCTGAGGAATAAGAGGGCTTGGAAAATTTTTAGATTTGAAGCAATATGGTTGAGAAACCAGAGGTGTGAAGAGGTAGTACAGAATGCAAGGGAGGAAGGAAAGTTGACAAGCTCAGGGTGTATGCTAGGGAGTTGCTTAGAAAAATGTCGGTCATGATTGGAAACATGGAATAAGATGGAGTTTGGGCATGTTGGAAGGAGGGTAGCTGAGGTGCAAAAACGGCTTGAATGGATTGAACTCCAACCTCCATCTCCTGTGATCAACCAAGAGCTAAAAAGAACTCGTGTCGAACTAAATTGCTGGTTGGAAAAAGAGGCTGACATGTGGAGGCAACGGCCAAGGCTTAACTGGCTCCAATCAAGGGATAGAAACAAAGGCTTTTTTCATGCAAAAGCCTCGGCCAGGCATAAGAAGAATTCCATAGAGGGTATCATGGATGCAAATGAGGTGTGGCATGTAGATGATGGTAAGGTGGAGGAAGTGTTAGTGGACTATTATAAGGAATTGTTCACTACGAGTCAACCAACAGAGTTTTCAGAGATGCTCCAAACAGTCCAACCAAAGGTGACGAATTTCATGAACCAATTACTTACCAGAGACTTCAATGCAGCAGAGTTCAGAGTGGCTTTAAAGCAGATGTACCCTTTGAAGGCGCCAGGTCTGGATGGCATGCCTCCTTTATTCCTCCAACACTTTTGGTCGATATGTGTGAGGTGGTCATAGCAACGATATTGGACTTCCTTAACAATGGTATTTGTCCTCCTGATTTCAATAAAACCCACATTGTTTTAATCCCTAAAGTAAAGAGTCCTAAAAAGGTTACTGATTATAGGCCTATTAGCTTGTGCAATGTAGTGTATAAGCTTGCCTCTAAAACCATTGCCAATAGGCTAAAGAAAATCCTACCTTCCATTATTAGTGACACTCAAAGTGTCTTTGTGCATGGTAGATTAATTACTGATAATGTACTTGTGGCTTTTGAGACTATGCATCATATTAGTCAGAAAAAAGGGGGTAAGGTTGGGGAGATGGCTTTGAAGCTTGACATGAGTAAGGCCTATGATGGGGTGGAATGGGTGTGTTTAGAAAAAATAATGGAAAATTGGGTTTTGATGAAAAGTGGAGGAATCTTATTATGCAATGTGTTACTACTGTCACTTACTCTATAAAGATTAATGGGAGCCCTAGGGGTAATATTATCCCATCGAGGGGAATCCGTCAAGGAGACCCCTTATCGCATTATCTGTTTATTTTATGTGCAGAGGGACTCTTATCAATGATTAAAGCTGCAGTGGCAAATGGGGAGATGGAGGGAATTGCGGTTTTTCGTGGTGGCCCAAAATATCACACCTTTTCTTTGCAGATGATAGCTTGATTTTTTGTAAGGCCTCTCTGGCAAATTGTGATGTTCTCCAAAGCATCTTGAAAGTTTATGAGCAAGCTTCTGGACAACCGTTAAACAGGGACAAGACATCATTATTTTTCAGTAGCAACACTCCAAATGCGATCCAAGAGGAGATAAAGTGAAGATTTGGTGCCCAAGTCATAAAGCAACATGAGAAATATTTGGGATTGCCTTCGTTGGTGGGGAGGAAAAAAAGAAACACTTTCAATGAGATAAAGGAGAAGCTTTGTAAAAAGTTGACTGGTTGGAAGGAAAAGATGTTGTCTAAGGTGGGTAAGGAGGTGCTAATCAAGGCGGTGGCGCAAGCTATACCTACATACACAATGAGTTGGTTCAAATTGCCGGATGCACTATGTGATGAATTGACAAGCATGATAAGGAATTTTTGGTGGGGCCAGAAGGAAGAAGACAAGAAGATAGCATGGCTTAGTTGGGAGAAAATGTGTGAGCCAAAAAGTAATGGAGGGATGGGTTTCAGGCAACTTAAACAATTTAATTTGGCTCTCCTAGCTAAGCAGGGTTGGAGGCTTCAAACAAAACAAGATTCTTTGGCTTACATGGTTCTTAAGGCGAAATATTTTCCGAAGTGTGAGTTCGTTGAGGCATCCCTTGGCAACAACCCGTCCTTTTCTTGGCGTAGTATCATGGCTGCCCAAAATTTGGTTAGAGAGGGTATATGGTGGAGAGTTGGTAATGGTACCAATATCCGTATCTGGAGTGATAAATGGCTACCCTCACCTTCCACATACAGAGTTGCCTCACCTAGACAATTTTTGCACCAAGATACAAGGGTAAGTGAGCTGATTGATCAAGCTACGACAAGCTGGAAGACAGACGTCCTTGATGCATTATTTTTACCCCATGAAGCCGATGTTATAAAAGGAATCCCGCTTAGCTCTCGTCTTCCTACAGATAAGTTGATATGGGCAGAGGAACCTAATGGAAAGTTTAGTGTAAGGAGTGCTTATAGGGTGGCTTTGCGGTTGTCCAAATATGCCGACCAAGGAACAAGTTCAGATAGGACTCAACTACGGCTGTTTTGGAAGAGAATCTGGGATTTATCTTTGCCACACAAAGTTCGCCATTTTGCATGGTGGGCATGCAGAGATATTCTCCCTACGAAGGTCAACCCAATGCGTCGTAACGTGGTAAAAGATCACTTTTGTGATGAGTGCAAGATGGAGTTTAAGACGACTGGCCATTTGTTTTGGACATGCCCAAGAACCCAAGAGGTATGGTCTTGCTCGAAAATAGTGATGAAGCCATGTCATAAAGGAGTGCTTTCATTCCAGGACATGTTGTGGGACATGGTGGTGGGGGAACACTTTGATGAGGACATGACAGCAAAGGTTGTTTGCATTGCATGGGCTTTGTGGCATAACAGGAATGAAGTCCGAAATGGTGGGAAGAAAAGGAATGGCAAGGAGCTAGTGAATTGGGCTTCTCAATATTTGGAGGAGTACAAGGCAGCCAATGAGTGCATGGGGACCATGACAACACGGGATGAGGTCAAAGCGTCATGGGTGCCACCACCAATACACAAGTTCAAAATGAATGTTGATGGGGCGGTTTTCAAGGGTCAAAAAACAATAGGTGTTGGTGTGATTATCCACGATGACATGGGTCGGCTTGAGGCTGCACTGAGCAAGAAGATAAAAGCTCCATTGGGGGCTGTTGAGGCAGAGGCTATGGCTTATGAAGCTGGGTTATTGTTTGCAAAGGACATCGGCATTCAAGATTTTATTGTAGAAGGGGAATCACTTGTTATCCACCAGGCCTTATGCGAAGCATCTATTCCACCTTCCTCTGTTGCTGCAATAGTACAAGGGATACAAGACCTATGTAAGGATTTCTGTGGGGTTCAGTTTTCTCATGTTAGGAGACAGGGTAATAGACCTGCCCATCTACTAGCGAAACATGCTTCGAATGTTGCTGACTTCATTGCTTGGATTGAAGAGAATCCTTGCTTCCTAGAGCAAGCTCTTATCCATGATGTAATAAGTTCATTATACTCTTAATAATAAGTTTAAGTCTTCCTATCAAAAAAAGAAAAAAAAGAAAAGAAGATGGTTTAAGATCCTCAGCAAAAACTTCAATCTTCTACGTTTACTATTTTTTTAATTAATATTGCTGACGTGAATGGGCAGCGGTGTCGGTCCAAATGAGAAAGTGAGGCCATCTGTCCCGCAATTATAGAAAAAGAGAACGGCACAAAAGAGCTATTCGAGATGTGAATCCTAAAAATAGTTCAAAAGATTTATCGCATTTTCTTCAAAAGATTGAAATGTAGGGGCATACATTACATAGTGCTCCCAAAATTTACAAAACTCAGTTTCTAGCATTTGCAAAGAAGGCCAAATCTAATTTTTCCAATTCTATGCAAATATATATTTTTTAATATACAAAAAATCTGGTTGCATTAGGTTTTTAACACGAGTGTGGTGTCAATTTTATTTTGGTTACAAATGGATGTCCTCCCAAAGTAACGATGTACACATCATGCAACACGGTTTTGGTATTTTGGGAATATAAATACAACAAAGAAGACAAATGCAAAAAAGCATTTTAGTCAAAAAGAATTGACATTCTCCAAACTTGATAATTTAGTTTACCTAGTTATTGAGGGAAGGAAGACCCAACTTTGGCTACGTGTAGATTCATGGGGGAAAAAGTCTTGGCCATATATGTGTAGAAATTTCTTTTATATTTTCTCTCCTACTATCAAATATGGACTTAGAATTTAAAATTCCATGAAAGTTACAACTAGATTATAATGCCTGTTGGTCAAGATTAAAATTATAAATAACTTAGCTTGTTTTTTAGATTTTAGATACAGTTACAAATTTTTTAATGTAAGTTAAATAATTTAAACAAAATAAATCAGTAAAAAATTTCATCACATTATTAATATTTAAACAAATATTGACTATATCCATAGGCAAAGCTAGGGGGGTCCAAGCCCCTATCTTTTTCAATTTTCAATTATATATATTATTCAAATCATAAAAAATTACAAATTATAGAAAAATGTAGTAATTGGCCTCCCTCATATTTTAGAATTTAGGCCTTTTAACTCCTCAATTCTTTTGAATTAGTCCAAAACACAAGTTGTAAGGACACAATTCTTAACGAACCGTAACAGTGTTGAGTTCGTACATAAAAAGGCCCAAACAATATCATTTATAGAGTGTGGGTTTGAAAGGCTAGACCTTGGTCACCAAACGGTGGGTTTTTCGTGGTGTTCATACATGATTAAGTCGTTTTCGCCCTAAGAGTCTTTCTCCTGGAGGCGGGCTGGGAGGCTCTGGTTTTTGGCCATTTTTCCCAGTCACTTCTCTAGATTCCTTTCCTTTCCTTTTATACTCGCATGTGTTCCTTATCCTTCGTCCACGTGTAGGATCGACTTTTCCCAGACTGATACTTGTCCCATCAGCCCATACCCAGAGTGGTTGGAGGTGGTTATAAAAGCTGAAGAGTATGGCTCTGTCAGGTGCAGAGTATTGAATGGCAGTAGGACAGCTTTCCCTGGTTGTTATACTTTCCAGCGTATCCTTCTCTATTGACCTAGATATTTTAGATTTTCTTCCAAGCTGGTCCTATACCGTTTTTGCCCTTCCTTTCAGTGAGATCTCGAACATGCCGAGGACTGAATCGTCCTCAGCTGTATCTCAAGGCTATTCTGTACTTGTATTACCGAGTCTGGGTTATAACCCTCATCGGCTCGGGCCTTGGGCCCCAATGAACAAATGGGCCAAGGCCACAAATTATTGGGCCCCACACAAGTTATATACATTGTGTATTTATTATGGTTTAGGATAGTTCCTTAATAATTTTTTTTTTTTAATATTTAACTTGGCCCCTTGAAAAAATTTTCTCACTCTGCCCTTCTGATATATATTGAAGTATTCATAATGTAACAAAATTCGATCAATTTGAATATAAGATAATAAAAATTTCATAGTTATTAGTTGTGGGACCAGAGAATTTGTGACCCCGGCCCACTTTACATTAGGGCCCAAGGCCTGCGCCGAGGAGAGACGTTGCCAAGGACATGCAGCGAAAGTCCAAATGGCCTAGAAATGTAGCCGAGGACGATCCTGTCCTCGGCATCCCAAAACCTAGAAGGGAAGAACGGCACGCCATCAAAGGCAGCTCCCAGAGCGCTCCCAGAAGAAAGGGCGAGTACAGTAGAACGTGCACGAGGGTACAATGTGAGAGCGGTTCAAGGAAAAGTTGTCACCTCCGCATTGAATGCGCCAACAAACATCCTAGCCGCATTAATGAGGAAAAGACCCCTGAACAGTGTGGCTTCGGTTACTGCAACTAACAGAAAGTGGGGGAAGGTGGCTGATGGGACAAGCATTCGAGTAGTTACCTACCTGATCAACAGATGGAATGTCAGGATCAACTGAGAGGGGCTATATAATATAAGAATTCATCCACGGAAAGGGGGGGGGGGGGACATAAAGAACATTATGTATCGTCTCTAGGACTATTGTGACCTAGCGCCAAAAAGAATAATAAGAACATTAAGCCCCTCGGGAGAAGGTCCCAGAACTGGAGCCACCCAGGCCATGCCGAGGAGAAAGTCTTCCTAGATACGCTCAGTTCACTTCTGTGCAATCATGATGAACCTCATGACTAACGACTGTCCGTTCACCAAGGCCTAGCCTTTTAGCCCACTCTTTACAAATTTATTATTTGGGCCTTAAACGTTCGAACCCAATACCAATTTGGGATCGCTACAAATTGAGTCCTTACATTAGTTATTACACTTTTTTTTTTTTTTTTTAAGTTTCAACCTATGGCATTCGCTCTTGATGATAATTTTTTATTATCAAACCAAGAGATCAATCGATTTTTGGTGTAGACTGGAATTGCCCCAAATTTTTTATGTAACCATAAAAAACTTTATCAGTTAAGTTAACTGGAACCTATATTACACTTATTCCTTAATACTAATAGGTGTAACCACTTTTAAAAATAATATTTTTTATAAAAAAAATATTTAAATCTTTCCATATGGTGCAAATAATACTTTACTACCAAACTTATGGATAAAAATCATTATTCCATTACCTGATTATTATTTCTACTGCAGCCTTCATTCAATTCAATTTTTTTTTTTTCTGTTTTTTTGAGAAACTTCATCCAATTCAATTGAGTGTCCTAAAGAATCTTAATTCCTTAATTTCTAAACTTGTAAAATTATATCTTTGTTTCCTTTTGTCAACAAATTCCTTCTATTGGCCAAAAGTACAAACAAGTCTGTTCCAGAGGCTTGACCACAAATTTAGGCAAATATAAACTCCCCCAGTAAAGATCATAACCCACAAATTTAATTGAACCTACAGAATTTATTTCAATAAAAATATGACCCCCCACACCCAGCTAAACCACAACTCTATCCAAAACCTCAAAACTCTCACAGCCCCACACACACAGCTGAGAATCATAGTGATAGACATGGGTGGCTGTGTTTCATCTCCAAAAACAAAGACAAGTAAAGGCAGTATTGGTGGACAAGGAAAACAAGTACAAGCAGACGGCAACAAACAAGAGGATGAGTTATCATCCACCAAGAACAAGAGCAAGACAACAAAGGTGATTCACATGGACATGGATGGTTGGGTCCAAGAATTGAAGCAACCAATCCAAGCCAAAGCAATCACTTCCCAGAACCCAAACTGCTTCCTCTGCAGCTCCGAGTCCTTATCCATTGGCACGTGCGCACCCCAAGTGCCCGACGATGAGGACCTACAACCAGGCCATATTTACTTCCTCATGCCATTGTCTCGGGCCCATCAGCCTCTCTCACTCCCTGACTTGTGTACTTTTGCTATAAAAGCCAGCTCTGCTCTTCGTGCCAACGATGTTGACCTTTGACTTTTCCTTAATCAATTACTCCTTATTATTAGAACTTCATTTTCCCAGAAAATCTAACCAGGTACTTCAAATTAAGGCTCTCTTGTTCTCTATTTTTAATTGTCAATACGAATGTGGCATCGCCAAGGTTGATTTAGAGAGTCAGCGAACGCATTTGATTTGTTTAGTCACATCACTTTCTCCGAAGAAAGTTTTACTAGTCCATAGAAATGTGGGGGAGGTATAGCTATAGCTAGTTGGACTGTTTGATTTCATATAAAATTTGGTGCACCTGCTGCTGCTTTTATATAATACAGTATGGCACAGCGTATTTTTTAGTACATTTTAATTGCAAACAGGATAGTTAGTGCCTTGGGTCCATTGTTCTTTGTGTATTAAACCCGTAAGATATGGATAGATGTCGAACGCTTGTTATGTGTCTGCAAGGCCAAGGAGCACTAGACCCAAAATTTACCTGACTATAGCCAATAGTGCAAGTGCAACAACTCTGAGTATCTAGTTCTAGGATTTATGCTGCTGTAGGTACTAAGAAATTAAAAGCACCATTATATTGGAAACACTAGAAATTGCAATGTGGGTGAGATTTGAGAATAGGTGCAATTGGTAATGCAATAGCAACTATATACCATGCACGCCAATCATGGTAGTAATCAATCCAGAACTTGTCTGTGTGAAAGAGGCGGTTTATCTGTTTATGTGATGTAATTGTGTAGCTTGCAAATTTTTGCATAAGCAAAGGGTTTAGATTCTGAAAAATAATATTAATATTCAATATCAAGGGCCTATCCAAATTCCAAACTAATGGATTAGGGAGGCCACCGACGTTCGTGGGACACCTCTTGAGTCTTGTCTTGATGACATTTGAGCCACAGTCACATGTTTGTATGCTGTTAACACCAAAGGTTCACTTCACCTTGTGGCAGGAAATGTATGTATGAAATGACGTGATTGTTAAAGTGTTCCCAATACCTAATGTTTTACTCCAGAAACTGCCCAAATCGAAATCCATTGGTACACCCAATCTGAATTTCCACATGGGCACGCCTCAAATTTGCAACTTGCGCTTCTGCGTAAACATTGACATTTCGAGTGTATTTGGATACCGTTTATTACATTGAAAACTGAAAATACTAAAGTAAAATAATTTTTAAACGTGTGAATAGTATCATGAGACCCATTTTTAATGAAAGTTTTGTTAAGAGGTTTGTGGGTTTTGTGAACAATGCACATGAAACGCTCTTAAAAAAAAAAAAAAAAAAAAAAAAAAGTGAAACGCAGGCATGCACTTTTCATCAGTATCCAAATGGATTCTTAATATACTTGGAATTGGGAGTTTGCACGATTGTATTTTCCTTTTGCTTTGTCTTTTTTTTGGAAGTATAATTTCAATGTTCTATCTGTATGGATCATGATCATCTTCCATTTGAAATGAGTCGATTTCATAGTCCCGATTAAATATTTTAAATTTTAACATATATTTAGTGCCAATTTTAAATAATGTAATAGTACTATATTGTGAACTATGAAATGGACTCTCTTCATTTCACTTAATAGAGAGGATCGGGACTCGATGAAAACGATAGAGATAATTTTTACAAAATCTAATACAATTATACATCATGATCAATAGAAGTTATGAAGATCATTTTAAAGCTTGGAAAATAGTTAACTCTAGTCCTGCCAAGCAGTTTCTGCGGATCCCAGCCGAACTAGGATGGTTTAAATGGAATTTTGATGCAACTTGTGTTTGTAAAGGTGATGGAGTTTTGCTTCAAGTGCATACAAACATTGAAGCCCCTGGTGTCCCCGTATGGACTGAAACTAGAATTGCATGGCTAGAATTCAATTCAGCCACGCTGAATGGTCATAGGTATGTGTGTGTTTAGAAAGAGACCTACTTAGGGCACATTTAGTATGCTATAATAATTATTACATGGAAATAGGAATAAGTATTACAAGGAATATATTAAGTTGGAATGTAATAAGTATTATTATTTATTAGTTTGGTGACTATTTAAGAATAAAATCCTAAATATGCATCCACAATTTAGTAGAATATAAAAAAGAATGTGTAATTAAATCATTTTTAAGTCAAATTTCCTAAAATACACTTATTTTAAGATGTTTAAAATAGAGCTAATAATTAATAACAAGGAAAATTTATTTTCTTTTATTTTGAAGATGTGGCAATTAATGACTTTTTAGGAAATTTTTTTAAAAAGTTATTATATAAGATGAAAGATTAGATATTCAGTATTTTTTTTTTATAAAGAATAATTATTCCTTATTTTGAAGAATGACTATTCAGAAAGAATAATTATTCATTATAATAAAAACATAACTAAATAATTGAATAATTATGTTAAAAAAATATCTATTATATTAAAATGTTTATTACAGCCTATCAAACATGACGTGCTCTTAATATTATCAAAGCTAGGACTTCGTAGGTGTGCATTGATGAATTCAAGACCTCATTGCTAACACCAAACAGTTACTTTTGTGCGTTGAGATTTTTTTATTTTATTTTGTCATAGGCAGTCAAATTTTGTAGCCAGCTGGGTTTTGTCTCTTTCTGCAGAAGGGTTCATTGCTATCTCTGTCTTGGCCTCTTGGATATATGTATACAACCAAGAGGGGAAAGATAGACTGGGCCCATTTGCTTCTTTTGATTCATATAATCCCCCTGGTTCTTTCGAAAAATTGTTGTTTATTTAAGAAATTATTTAGGGCACTTTTTCCCGTTTGATTAAGGGCAACCATGCCTCAAACTTTATAGTCAATTATAATTTGAGGATGGTAATATTTAACACAACTTGCAAACAAAAAAACAGTTTTCTCCAAGTTAGTATTTGGTGTAAATGGATTCATATTAAAGTGAGTCAACTCGACACAATTAATAAATAAGCTCCTTCCTGTTTGACTTTCTTAACTTGCAATCTAATTAAAATGATCCGATTAATTATTCTTGTTAAGACAAGTTGACCGCATTTAACCAATTTAAATAAATGCCATTTTTACCTAATATGAACTTGAGCAATTAAAGAATCTTAATGGTTATATTGATAAATTCTCCATTGAAAACCTAAAGTCTAACTCTTTTCCCCATACAAATAAACGAACTCTTATTTCCTTTTATTTTTCTTAGATTGCAAGCCCCACATTAGATACAGATCCTCTAAAATTTCAAAATTAAGGGATAAATGATTTTTTTGAGGGAAAAAAAATATAACAGAGGAACTGGCTCAAGTGAATAAGTAGTCTTAATCTCTTTACCATTTTTTAAGGTAAAGTTCAAAGTTTGAGTTGGTTAGGGTTCTACCTTCTTGGTGAAAAAAAAAATTATTATAATGAATCATGTCAAAACTATGAGCAATTACTAGATATTCTTGAATTACATGTGAAGTGTGAACATCAATAAAAAGTAAGTCACCTAATATAAAAAAATATGATATAAACTCAAAAAGTCAGAGAAAGCAATGAACATGTAGCATATAAAATTAGGATTTTTAGGGTTTCCAAGTGAGTCAAGTAACTTATCAAGGATTAACAAAAGCCACTCAAGCATTATATCTTTCTCGGCCTAGGCTTCTGGCTAAAATCTACTATATTCTTGTCAACTTTTAAAAAAGAGGAGGAAATTAAAAAAAATTCACCTAAGCATTGCATTTATAGGTGATGATATTATTACAGCGAAATCTCGCTAGCACAGCCAATTGCGACCACAAGGCCGGACCTAACTTCAGCTCATTTTGGGCCTAACTTCAGCTCATTTTGGGCCCAAAATTACTCTATTTTTAACGTGTTATACTTAAAGAGTTAAGACCTTTATTAGTCCAGCACGAACCATAAAACAAACAAAACGTAACCTTCAGTCCACACTCGCACGCATTATTTTGTGCATGCAAAAATTATAAATGCATGTCACATGGGGCTGACTCTTTTTTTATTGATAAAAGTCAACAATCTAACGTGCTTCTGATGCAGGAAATAATAAATCCTACCGATTTCATCAATAATATAGCACCAAAACCCAGAATATCCGCACCCCAAACATGGGTTAGCACTGTCCCAACCCTTTGACTCTCAACTCCCATGCCTATGTCCATATCTATTTTTGACCAAATAACCCTTCATCCCATAATGAATTTCCTTAAAAACAAGGACAAACTAGTAAAATTATCATGATCCATATCCACCTACCTAGCCAATGCATCAAGCATGTCTTTAAATAAATTGAACTCCACCATTGATAACCACATTTTAGATCCAAAAAAAACATGGCCTGTGCTTTGCTTGTAGTTGTACTCATGGCTCTAGCCATATGTCAAGGTTCAGCACAAGGTTCAGGACCTTCACAGCAGCCTAGTGCAGCAGCCAAGGAGTACCTGGATGGACACAACCAAGCAAGAGCAGAAGTTGGGGTTGGTCCTCTGAGTTGGAGCGAGCAGCTAGCCAATGCCACAAGCAGACTTGTGAGGTACCAAAGGAACAAAATGGGTTGCAAATTTGCAAACTTGAGCAGCAGCAAGTACGGTGCAAACCAGATGTGGGCTAGTGGTCAAGCCGTGACACCGCGCATGGTGGTTGATTCATGGGTGGGAGAGAAGAAGTACTATAATCACACTGACAACTCTTGCTTGCCGGATCACAGGTGTGGTGTTTACACTCAAGTGGTGTGGAAGAATTCTTTGCAGTTGGGTTGTGCTCAAGCTTCGTGTGCAGACTCCTCTAGTTTAACCATTTGTTTCTATGATCCTCCTGGGAATGTCATAGGGGAGAGCCCTTATTAGAGTATTTAGACCCTTTTTTTTTTCTTCTTGTTCTTGTTCTTTTGTGTAACCTCTAGTTATGTCAAATAAATCTTTGATCTGTTGGCACTGATAACAATTGCTCAAAAAATCTTTCTTCGCTGTGTTTGTTTGGATTGTGGTTTGAGTAGAATGAAATGGCTAAAATGTTGTTTATTCATGAATTTGAGTTATACGACACTAGTGCACAAACTTTGTGTGACTATAAATGAGCCTCAACAAATTGACATTGGGTTGTACATATATAACTTCACCGACAAATGTAAACAAAAACCATGCTGTCCTCATTAGACTGCCAGCCATCAGACACAGGTACAGATAATAATTGAATCCAGTAGCCGGGCCATCACACACGGGCAGATGATATGATAATAATTTTTTGTATCTAGAACAAACCCTCACGGGGCAAGAACAAACCTCATTTTCTGTTGAATAGGTCTAGCACATTCAATTTTTTTTACACTTTTTCACAATTGTTAACTTACTTTTGTTGCAATTGATGTAAAATTTATATTGTTTCACTAATAGACTTATATAAAAGTGATGTTTCAATCATAACTTCCAACTTAAAAGTTAAAATATTTGAAAAAAATTACTATATCTCAAACAATGTTCTTTTTTTTCTTCTTCCTTTTTTTGGGTTTCACAGGATTCAGTTACTGAAAACAAGTGTGTGATCCCCAACCAAAAAAGGAAAAGGTGTTCCCATGATTGAATTCATGAGGCCAGAAATCAAATGGAGAGAGTTTCTCTATTAATAAAAGGGAAAAAAAAATGATGAAATGCCCTCAAAGACCTGGGATCTATTTATAGACACCCTTTCATATATAGTTGATAGTTGCACTCTTTAGAAGAGTTGTAACCATCAACAAATATAAACCGATGTAGAGCTATTATTAATATAAATGAAATAACGGACAAGAACAATAGATATGAACATGAGAGTATGTATTTAATATATATCTCAAGTGGTCATCCACTCTTTCATATTGCCGAAAGATACAATTACTAGTTTTGCTATTGAATACTATATATCTCTTTACAACAAAGGTTTCATTTATATTTAGTAGGTCGGTTGGGTTTAAGCAAGGTTGTCAAAATTGAGATCCTACGTGAGATCATGGATCGTAAATCGTAAAATCTTATATTATTTGAGGAAAAAAAATTGGCATGTTAACATTTAAAAAAGAAAAAAAACACCAAAAATTTGCATTCATTTGATGTAATTACTATACATCATTAAATTCATTTGTAAACATCATTTAAAGAGGCTAAAAATATCAAAACATGACACTATTGGGATGTTATTTTTCATTTGGGTTCAATTGACACTTTATTTCTCTACATTAAAATAGCAAAACTTAGTCTATTGAGATGTAATCTTTCATTTGGGTCTAACTGGGTCTTCTGTCAAGTTGAAGAAGATTACAAGAAACTAGGATCGTTTGAGATTGTTAGAATCGTACAATCACAAAGATCCTTGAAAGATTCAGATCGTTTTAGGCAGGTGGGATCGTAATATCGTAATATCGTAGGATCCAAATCGGAACTTTGACAACCATGGGTTTAAGAGACGTGCTAAAGCAATGAAATGTAATTAGAGGAGTGATATAGCATTAAGGGCTGAATTTTATTGTTGAAGGCCACATAACAAAAGGCTGAAATTGGGAAGTGTATTGCAGTATATTTCGGTTGACACTTTTCCTAATTTATCTTCATTTCTAACAAGTCATATTTTCACTAACTTACATAAAAAGTTATCACCACTTCTCTAAGAGCCCATTTGATTGGGGTGAAATAGGAAGGATGGCAAATTGGGAAGAAAAAATGATAAAAAATGTGTATCAGAAAAACTCAAGTGAAAACCATCGCCTATATTTTGGACGAAATTGTCCCAGCCCAATGTCGATATTTTATTCTGAACCTTTCTGTCTTTTTCTTCTTTATTTATTTGTCTTCTTCTGTCCTTCTTGGTTTTGTTTTATTCTTTAGTACTTTTCTTCAATTTTTTTTTTCTTTCATGCTTATCCTTTCTTCTTCTTCTTCTTCTTCTTCTTTTTCTTAATTCTTTTCTTTGTGCTCATTCTTTCTTTTCTCAACAGTTTTGGTTTTTTTTTTCTTTGCGAAAAAAATTTTGGGTTCTTGAACTTCTTATCCCCTTTTTAAATTTATTTAAATGAAGTAATCATTCATAAATAATTTTTTAATAAAGATGTAATGTATTATTATTATTATTTGTTTTACCAAATTGAGACATAATGGTAAATTTATACAAATTTATTTTCTATCATCTCATTTTTTTTTTCTCAACCAAACAAAAAAAACTTCTTCCCTCCACTTTTTTACCCTCTCAACCAAATATATGAAAGAAAACTAAGGTTATGTTTGGTAACAATTTTTATTTTCTATTTTTAAAAACTTGCTTTTGGGAATATAAAGAAAAAAAAAATTTGCATTTTTGAAATCAAAAACATGTTTGGTTAGTTGAAATTAAAAAAATAATTTTTTGAAGAAAGGAAATAAAAAATACTAAAATATGTTGTTATTAGGATTTGAACTCTAATGCTAACTTATTAAATGAGATAGATTCATTAAATTAAATTAATGTTTTCTTTAACTTTTGAAAACTAAAAACTAAAAATAGCATTTTATAAATTTTCAATTTTCTTTACAAATTGAGTTTTAAAAACAGTTTTTATTTTCAGTCCATTTTGAGTTACCAAATAAGATTTTTAGTTTCAAAAATAGAAAATTGTTTTTGAAAACAAAAAAATAGGGGGAAAAACCAAATGCCAAACATACCCTAAATTTCTTCTACAATCTGTCCTTCTACTTTTTTATTCCTTCCTCATTTCTATTCTTCCACTTTTCTATCCCTCCAACTAAACGGATCTAAGAGACAAAGTAGGAAATCTAATGTGAGAAGGTGCACCAATGTTATGTGTGATTCCACCCCTCTAATTCCAACATCTCCCACTTCATCATAAAATAACAATAGGTGACAAACTATAAATTAGCATAACACATTGATACTAAATTAGGCCACATGTTAACTCTCATCTATGAAGCATCATAGATCCGCATAAGTAGTGGGTGACCTCTCCATACATGTGCACCCTGTATATCATCACATCCTATACAGATATCACATCCAATTCGTTCTCTTTCAAGCGACCGACATCAGATACCAATGGTTTTTAAACAAAATCATTGATGGGAATATAGTTCGCACCCACGACTTCAGCCTCGTACTTTTGTGTGCCAACATAGATCTCACTAATATTATAGTAGATGTTAATCATTGGAGATTTTTTTTTTTATTTGAATACACTTTAAATTATTGTAATTTCCCACACACATATAAAGTAAGTAATAGAATGATGTATAGGGTAATGATATCTTTGTAACTCTTGTGAGCCATCATAATATAACTGTAACAAGTTCGTGAACCTAGTCTTAGTCCCTCCCCTTCCCCTTCTATTTTTGTACAATTTTTTTTATTAGGTGAATATTTTAGTAAATTTTTTCTTAATATTTTAAAATTTTATACAAAATTACAAACACCCATTTTTAAAGTACTAATGTTCATAAAATAAAATAAAAAGTATTAATGACTCATTTTTTCTTCTTTTAATATTCTTTTTTTTTTTTTTTTGTGCCATTTATAACTCACTTAAGTTTAATAATGTAGGGATATTAGGCCCGGTAGAATGTATTGGGCCGGGGACCCAGTTCGAGGATGAATAGACATGGGTTAGAGGTCAACACTAATAAATAAAGGGATTTAGGTGTTATGTTCGAGGGAAGTGATTCAAGGATGAATGCTTCCTCGCCTAGGCAAAGCTGAGGTCAGAAGATGCGGTCTGAAATCAAGAGCAACGTTCCAGACGATTGCATTGATGAGGATAAGTATCAAGAAGGAACAAGACAAAGGGAGGTCATAAAATATCTAAAGGGAAAACTGCTACTACTGCATTAAATGCTTTGCAGCTACCTCTCTGACTATATTAATGAAGAAGTAATACCTGAATAGTATCTTTCAGCCTTACATCTACTGCTCAAAGATTTCAAGAAGGTGTTGATGGGACAAAGATCAACACCGGCAATCTAGTCTACACGTGGAGAGGAAAGATGAAGGAGGAGAATAGTATAAAATAAAATAAAGACCCTAAGGGGAGGTGATCAAGAAATTACGAGAAAAATACTATAGTAATCAAGAATTGAACTTGTAATCAAACTTGAGAGAAATATATAAGAACTGATCTTCTCGGACTATGCCGAGGACGATTTTCTTTAGATTAAACCAGTCTATCTTCATTTTCTCGTCATCTGAATCCACTTTACTTGTTGTCTGATTCATTAAATCCCAATTTTCCAACCCACTCTCTACAAAATCATTGTATTGGGCTTTTTGGACCTAAGTTCATTTATTCTTTGACCTAGAGACCTAAATTGCATCCTTACAATTGGCGCTGTCTGTAGGAAATTCTAGTGCTGTAGTGATTTTTACATCCAACCATGGTAGGTTCAAGTCCAAATCTGGAGGAATCTATAGGGTCCCAACATCAAGATCATTTTGTTAATCTTGAGCGCAGAAGGAATCGGGAGGTTAGTGTGCATACCACCCATACTAGTAGGAGTTAATCCCGAAATGGGAGCCACCTTTCTCATGAGAAGGATACCAAAGCCCTTCAATTGGAGATTGATCATTTGAAGAGAAAGCTGCGCCACGAACGGCGAAGGCAAACTCCCTCTAACTCTGACTTCTCTTTTGACGATGAGGATTGTAGTTATAGACCTAGGTCAAGGATACCTCCTAGTGAGTCATTCTCGTATGATAAGGACTATCACCATAAGGGCAGAAATAGGAGCTCATCTTCCAGAGGCTTGGGAAATTATGCAATGAGCAGAGCGCTCAACCAAATTTCCAGATCACCTTTCACGCAAAGAATTGAGGGAGGGACACTCCCTTGACGGTTCACTCAGCCCACGTTCACCATGTACAATGGTCGAATAGACCCTGTGGAGCATGTAAGCCACTTCAATTAGAGAATGGCAGTGCATTCTAAGAACAAGGCTCTGATGTGCAAAGTATTCACATCCAGTTTGGGGCCTGTGGCAATGAGGTGGTTTGATGGCCTAAGAGCAGGTTCCATTGATTCCTTCAAAGAACTCACTCGGGCGTTTGGATCTCGCAGTAGGGTTCCTCGGCCCTTAGATTCCTTATTGTCTATATCCAAGAAAGAAGGGGAAACCCTGAAAACGTACTTAGATAGATACTGGAAAATGTTCAATGAGATAGATAGTGATTTTGATGATGTGGCTATAAGGACTTTCAAGGTCGGCCTACCTGCCAAGCATGGTTTGAGGAAGTCCTTGACTGGGAAACCTGCTAGCAATGTACGTTAGCTCATGGATCAAATTGATAAGTATAAGCGAGTCGAGGAGGACCAACAACAAGGCAAGAGGAAGGGTAAGGTTATCCCTTAGGAGAGGAGGGATTTTAGGTTGGTCCGCTACAACAATAACAAACCCCGAAGGGATTTTGCTGGGCAATCTAGGTCTACGTCTCCTCAGGTGGTTAACACGGTATTTCGAGAGCCAGTATATCAAGTCTTGGAGAAAATCAAGAATAAGTCATACTTCAAATAGCCAAACAAGATGGGAGGAGACCCCATGAGGCTCAACCAAAGTCTTCATTGCCAGTACCACCAGGAACGAGGACACACCACTGAGGACTATAGAACTCTATGGAATCACCTAGAGCAATTGGTCAAAGATGGAAGTTTGAAATAGTTTTTGTATCGACCCAATGGGCATGAAAACCAAGCAGGGTCGAGGGCTCAGGGGAACGCTTCTTCAAGGCCCCATTTAGATACAATTAATGTCATCTTTGCTGCTCCTAGGAGAACTGGCTTGCAGCCCTCCAAGGTGATGTATGTAGCTCAGCCACCCATCGAGGACCCTAACCCTGATCCGAAGAGGGCTAAAGTGGAGGTCCAACCGATGTTGAGCTTTTCAAATGAAGACAAGGTTGGAACCATACAGCCACATGATGATGCTTAAGTGGTCACGCTCAAGATAGGAAGGTATGATGTGAAGAGAGTGCTGGTGGATCAGGGCAGTGGTACAGAGATTATGTACCCTAACCTATACAAAGGGCTCAACCTAAAGCCTAAGGATTTGACATCCTATGATTCATCTTTGATAAGTTTTGATGGAAAAGTTGTCATTCCAAAGGATCAAATTAGACTACCCGTGTAAGCAGGTTCAGAGATAGTAGAGGTGGACTTCATTGTAGTGGATGTTTATTCTCCCTAAACGGCCATTGTGGAAGACCCTAGCTCCATGCCCTAAGGGCTGTTTCTTCTACCCTGCATTTGAAGGTAAAATATCAGTCCAAGAACCAAATTGAAGAGCTTGTTGGGAGTCAATCCATGGCTAGGCAGTGCCAGGTGGTTGCAATTATGCACCAGCCTGAAGCTGAGTCATCGGCTTCTGCTGAGAGGGGCTCATAACAATCAAGGATTTCGGTCCTCTCTACGGATGCGGTGTTGAAATGGGCAAAGTGTGAGAAGCTGGAAGAAATTGTTATAGATGGTGATCTAGAGAAATTCTTTTAGGTCGGAATTCAGTTGCCTCCTCAAGAGAAGGAAAATTTGATAGCGTTTCTTAGAGAGAACGTTGATGTGTTTGCATGGAATGTTTATGAAGCTCCTGGGGTGGATCCAGATTTCATTTTCCATCATCTGAATGTCAACCTAGCTATCCTCCCTAAGAAGCAACCACCTCGGCGCTCATCTAAAAAACATTTTGATGTTATCAAGGAGGAGGTGAACAAGCTTAAGCAGGCTGGGGCTATTAAGGAAGTTTTCTACCCTAAATGGTTGGCCAATACAATGGTAGTAAAGAAGAAAAGTGGAAAGTGGCGAGTATGTATAGATTTCACAGACTTGAACAATGCCTGTCCAAAGGACCCCTTCCTCATGCCTCGGATTGATCAGCTAGTGGATGCAACTATAGACCATCATTGGATGAGCTTTTTGGATGCCTTCTAGGGATACCATCAAATACCACTGGCTTTGAGTGATCAAGAGAAGACAGCTTTTGTCATTCCCACTGGAAATTACCACTACAAAGTGATGCATTTTGGTTTAAAGAATGCGGAGGCTACCTACCAGAGGATGATGACCAGAATATTTGAGCCACAGCTAGAAAAAACATTGAGATTTATATAGAAGACGTGGTGGTCAAGAGTAAGTTAGAATCCGAGCATGTTAACGACCTTGAGAATATCTTTAAAATCTTAAGGAGACACAAGCTACGACTTAATGCTTCTAAATGCTCTTTTAATGTCGGATCAGTGAAGTTCTTGGGATACATGGTTACTCACCATGGAATTGAAGTCAATCCTAACCAAATTAGAGCAATTAACAATTTACAGCCACCTCGGAACCCCAAAGAGGTCTAGAAGTCGACAGGAATGATTGTTGCCTTAAACCGATTCATCTCTCGGTCAGCAAATAGGTATAGGCCTTTCTTTTAGTTGTTGAATAAGTGGAAGGGATTTGAATGGACCGAGGAGTGTATCCTGGCCTTCTAGCAGTTGAGGGAATACCTTTCCCGACCACCCATTATGTCCAGACCCGAGGTGGATGAGGTTTTGTTTGCTTATATTGCAATGACCTTCCACGCAGTGAGCTTGGTGCTGGTACGGGTTGATAGTGGTGTGCATAGGCCAATTTACTATGTGAGCAAGTCACTACATGAGGCCAAGGTCCATTACCTACCACTGGAGAATGCCATTTTGGCAGTGGTGCATGTTACACGTAAGCTCCCCCACTACTTCCAATCACACACAATTGTTGTCCTAACCTAACTTCCGGTCAGATCTCTACTCCGAAGTGCTGATTATACAAGGAGGATTGCCAAGTGGGGTACGATCTTAGGGGCTTTTGATATCAAGTACATGCCTCGCACCTTTGTCAAGGGTTGAGTCCTTACTGATTTGGTAGCCAAGTTTGCTAAATCCCCATTAAAAAAGAGAATGGAGAAGCAGGACATGGATGGAAAATTGGTTGGGTTAGTCTCCTTACAAGAACCTTTTGTCCTAGAGGGTATACGTTGATGGTGGAGCGAATCACAGAGGATCTGGAGTGGGGCTAGTTCTAATATCTCCCGAGAGGATCATAATTGAGAAATCCTTGAAATTGGGCTTTTCGATCACAAACAATGAAGCTGAGTATAAAGCTCTATTGGTAGGAATGACCATGGTTCAGAAAATGGGTGGAAAAGTAGTAGAGATATTCTCAAATTCAAGGCTGGTTGTGGGCTAAGTTCAGGGAGAGTTGAAGGCTAGGGACGTAAGAATGCAAAAGTACTTAAGTTAAGTTAGGCGGCGTTTACAGTCAGGGTTTGAGTCTTTCAATTTACAACACATTCCTAGAAATGGAAACACCCATACCGATTCTCTGGCCACGCTCGCAACCTCCTCAGCACAGAGTCTGCCTCGGGTTATCCTTGTTGAAGATCTGTGTAAGCCTATTGAGATGAAGAATGAGGTAGTCTATATCCATCAAATTAGGTTGAGACCTAGCTAGATGGACTCTATAATATTGTTCCTTAAGGAGGATATCTTACCCAAAGAGAAGTCAGAGGCTGACAAGGTCCAAAGAAAGGCTCCTCAGTTTTGGCTATCCGAGGACCAAAAGTATTATAAGCACTCTTTTTCTAGGTCGTACTTGTTGTGCTGCCTATGCATACACCCTAAGGCATCAGAGCTACTTCTAGAGAAGTTATATGAAGGGATTTGTAGAAGCCGCACAGGAAGCAGATCCTTGTCTCACAGAGCCCCTACACAGGGATATTGGTGGCCGAACATGCAAAAGGAAGCATAAGAATATGTGAAGAAATGTGACCAATGCCAAAGATTTGCCCAAAACATTCATAAACTAAGAGGAGTCCTTAATCCTATGTCCTGCCCTTGGCCCTTTGTTCAATAGGGCTTGGATATTGTTGGACCTTTCCCTAAGGCAGCAGGGAATAAGAGGTGGTTGCTGGTCAGCACGAATTACTTCACCAAATAGGTTGAAAATGAACCATTGGCAAATATCAAGGACATGGATGCCAAGAGATTTGTTTGGAAAAATATTGTCACTTGGTTTGGAATCCCTCACACCCTCATCTCTGATAACAGTCTTTACTTTAATAGCAAAGCCTTCAAGAGGTATTGTTATGATCTGGGAATTATGAATAGGTATTTCACCCCAGCTTACCCACAAGGGAATAGACAGGAAGGGGCTATCAACAAGGTTACAGTGAGTGGACTCAAGAAAAGATTAGACGATGCAAAGGAAAAATGGGTGGAAGAGTTGTCACACATCCTTTGGACATATCATATGCCTCGTAGGTCAATAGGGGAGACACCATTTTCAATGACTTATGGTGCCGAGGCTGTTATTCCTATGGGGACTGGATTCCCAACATTGAAAACGAGTTTTTTCACTTCGAGCAACAATGATGGGTTGCTAGGGAAGAGCTTAGACTTAATTGAAGAAAGAAAAGAAAATGTCATGGTCCAATTGTCTTATTATCAACACAAGCTCAAGTAAAGGTATGATGTCAACGTGAAGCTAAGGCCATTAGGACCTAGAGACTTGGTATTAAGAAAAGTTTTAGGTACTACAAAGAACCCAACATGGGAAAAAGTTCGGCCCCAACTAGGAAGGGCTATATCCTATAACATCAGTGGCTGGAATAGGCACATATTATCTTGAAGATCTAGATGAAAATGTTGTACCACGCCCCTAGAATGTAAACAACCTGAAAATGTATTATTATTAATGAAAACTTTCTTTACCATATTTGAGTTTATTATATTATGCGTCATGCGTCCTACTATTTGTTTGAATATCAAATAGAACCTTAGTCATGCCTGACTCCTCAGACTACATACCTTGGGTAAATTGATATTTTAAGCTATTTTTCTAAGTGTTAAATAAAACCTTAGATATGCCTGGCTTCTCAGACCACATGCTTTAAGTAAATTAATACTTTCTGACATCTATCTAAGTGTTAAATAGAACCTTATCTATGTCTGGCTCCTCGGACCACATGCTTTGAGTAAATTAATACTTCCTATTATTTTCCTAAGTATCAAACAAAACATTGGTCATGTCTGGCTTCTCGAACCACATACCTTGGGTAAATTGATATTTAAAGCTATTCTCCTAAGTATCAAACAGAACATTGGTCATGCCTGACTCCTCGGACCACATACTTTAGGTAAATTGATATTTAAAGCTATTCTCCTAAGTATCAAACAGACCCTTAGTCATGTCTGGCTCCCCGAACCACATACATTGGGTAAATTGATACTTTAGGCTATTTTCCTAAGTATCAAACAGAATCTTGGTCATGCCTAGATTCTCGGACCACATACCTAGGGTAAATTGATATTTTAAGCTATTTTTCTAAGTTTTAAATAGAACCTTAACTATGCCTGGCTCCTCAGACCACATGCTTTGGGTAAATTAATACTTTCTATTATTTTCCTAAGTATCAAACAGAATCTTGATCATGCCTAATTCCTTGGATCACATACCTTAGGTAAATTTATATTTAAAATTTTTCTCCTAAGTATCAAATAGAATCTTAATCATGTCTAACTCCCCGAACCACATACTTTGAGTAAATTGATACTTTAGGCTATTTTCCTAAGTATCAAACAGAACCTTAGTCATACCTGGCTCCTCGGACCACATATGTAGGGTAAATTGATATTTTAAGCTATTTTTCTAAGTGTTAAACAGAACCTTAGCTATGCCTGGCTCCTCAGACCACATGCTTTGAGTAAATTAATACTTCCTGACATCTATCTAAGTATTAAACTGAACCTTATCTATGTCTAGCTCCTCGAACCACATGCTTTGAGTAAATTAATACTTCCTATTATTTTCATAAGTATCAAACAGAACCTTAGTCATGCCTAGCTCCTCGAACCATATACCTTGGGTAAATTGATATTTTAAGCTATTTTTCTAAATGTTAAACAGAACCCTAGTTATACTTAGTTCCTCGGACCATACACATTGGGCAAGTTCATACTTTATGTTATTTATCTAAGTATCAAGTAGAACCAGCCATGCTAAGTGGCAAAAATCTTTGTTATAATAACATGATCAAATGAACACTCATGAGCATCACTTAAAGCATTTGAAAGTATGTCTATGATTCAGTCTAAACATTGATTATCATCCCCAATTCCTTAGACTTACTGATAAATGGAAAACTATGTGGAGCCTGATATGAACAGATGCTCTGCAATTATGTATGTTTTTGAGATTAAAGTTACACTTTGCTAGGATTATGGACTTAGCAGGTTTAACTAATTCTGTTGCTAATCATGTGGGATGCAATAACTATGCTATCACTTATGCAGATAACTAAATGGAGCTATATCTTATTTCCATGTCAGTTAAGTGTTAAATAGAACAAAAACTATGGTTAGATCAATATCAATATCATAAATATGAAGGAAAAACTCATAATTATCATTGATCTTAGCCTTAGAAAAAGGCCAAATTGCTTACAAAAGATCAAACTTAATTACAAGTTCTGGATATTAAAAATAAAATAAAAAATTAAAATAAAAAACTAAAAACTATTACTCTAAACAACTTCTTCTTTATTTCAATTTTCTCTTTTGGTGGACCCTTGGTAGTTTGGGAGAGTGCTGCCTCTGAAGATCCTGAGTCTTTGCTTTTGAGGTCGCCCTAGGTAGGCAATGGGAGAGTTGCTAGAACTATCTCCATTGTAGAAGGCACCTCTTTCTCTTTAGGTGGATCGTGAGGAACAGTTGAAGGCTTGGTGGCATTAGGGGCCACTCTCTTGTTAGCATCAGCTTCTTTTTCAGTAGCCCCTTGCTGTTGAGTCTTTTCAGACTGGTTGCCAGAAGAAGGAGGGGCCCTGGCCGGGCTGCCCTTCCTAAGTTCTACCACCTCGGAGGAGGTGTCAGCCTTGGAACTGGCTGGGCCTAGTGCGCAGATAGCAGGAGGGTAGTATACACTCTCTACTCTCCTAAGTGCAGAAAAGGCCTCAATCCCAACCTGGTTAAGGGCCTCATTCCACACTTGAAGGCAGTAGTTTCTACATACCCCCGAGACCTCAGCCCTGAGAGCCTCTTCGATCTCTCCTACCCCCACATCATAGCCTTCTTGCTCGGCTAGGTCCCTTGCCTTCTCGGCCTCCTCCAATTTCTTCTTTAAGGCGGTGGTCTGTCCTTTGGAGGCAACTAGCTGATCCTCGGCTTGACGAAGTAGCACCTGCTGACCTTCAGCCTACCTTTTAACATTGTCCAAGGTGGCCTCTGCACTTTTTTTGTCCCTCTCTACCTTGGACAGTTTATTTTTCATTTCACTTATTCATTTTTCGGCTAGATTAAAGGCCTCCATGGCGACATTGCGCCTCCTTTCTTCTTCCTTCATTTGGCGGTGGCAAAAATTTGTTATCTCCTCTGCTCGAAATGCGGCTTGAACGGTCTATCGAGGAAAGAAACATGGTAAAGGTGAAGAAAGGGGAAGAAACTTGTAAAAAAAAAAGGGCAAATTGAAAGACTTACCATCGCGAGGTCCCTTTTTAGACTAAGGAAGACCTCATGCCTCCTCAGGAACCTTAGATCGGCCATGTCTTCAGGGAGTAACAATGCCTGCTCCACCGCGTCAGCTACATAGCTGGCCTTCCCTCCTCGGAAGTCCCTGATTGAGGCATTAGCGGGCAGAGGAGCTCCAACCAGCTTGGAGTGGTGGTCCAGAACGGAGGTGTGACCTGAGAATCACTCCTCTGGTTAGTGCTTATTTGCCTCACTCTAGCTTGTTTGGCCCCTCTTTGGGCCTTACCCTCTTGGAAGGGGTGGGTTTTTCCTCCTTCCACCACCTTCTTACCCTTCTGCTCTTTTTTCCTTTTGAGATCAACGGGTTCTAGTCGGAGAGGCTAGGTGGGTGGAGGGGTGGGAAGCCTAGTCTGGGCTGCCTTACCAGGCGCATTCCCCCCTAGTTGGGACTCCAGTAATTCTTGTAAGGTGAACCTCGACTTACGTTGGATTCCCATATCGTATGGTATGGGAGTAACTCCTCGGTGTTGACTGGATTAGGCTTAGAAAGGATGGTCGAGGTCACCAGTTGGGGCTTCTGGGGACAAAGGTTGATTAAAGACTTCGAACTCGTCCTCAAAGTCAGACACTTCAACCACTTCTTCTTCTTTTACTTCTTCTTCCTTTGCGATGGCAGGATGAGGAGTGTTCTCTCCGGTTGTATACTGCAGTGGTAGGGCTACCTTTGGTATGCCTTCTGGTATAGGATCGGTGGTAAGCGTGCCTTCTGGGATAGGACCAGTGGTAAGAAAACCCAGAGCAGCAATACTTATTCGATGTAGACGAGGGTCCTTTACTTTGATGACGTGCTTTGGTGCCTGGTAGCTTTTGGAGATGGGGGTATAGCCGAGGATGAGGTGTGCTGCTTTAAGCTGATCATCACTATGGATGAACACCTCGGCCTTTAGTATTTTGTCTAGGCTCGGCTGATTGACGAGGTTGAAATTGGACACAACAGCGTTCTTATCTGCAAAACCATTGGAAAAAACAGAAAAACATCGTTAGCAAAAAACAGAGCGAGTCAAAGAAAAACTCATATACAAATACAAACAAAAGAAAAGGCGAAGGAGATGATTTTGAAATGATCAACCTAGACCTAAAGCCCCACCTGGTGTCCCCTTTCTCGTCGGGCAGAGGAGGCCATCGTGCCGCTCCCCTTAGATGATTAGGAAATCCTTGTTTAGACCTTTGTTGGAATCGGGGAGGCATTGGATGAGCCTAACCTCAGGGTACCTAGACTTTAGGTAATACCCTTGCCCTTTTAGATGATGGAGGTTGTAAACCCAGTTAACATCATGGTGGGTAAGCATTAAGCCCATTTTCTCAGTAAGGGCATCTATACTCCCCAAGATCCTAAACATGTTCAGGGCACATTGGATGGAAGCTAACCTGTGAGCCCTAAGGTAATCCCTAGTGACAGTGCCCATAGGGATTCTTATCCCTCCCTCTACAAAGGCAATCATCAAGATTACCACCTCTCCCTCCTGCCTTCTCTTATGCCACTCCCCTTCCTTACAATATCTAATTGACACTCTTGGTAGAATCCTATACTGAGCTCTAAAATTCTCCATATTCTCTGCGGAGTCTACCAAATAGGCGAATCTACCCATTTCTAAGAGAGTTTTGGAGATACTAAGAAGAAAAAGAGAAGGAAGAAGAGCCGAGGAGAAAAAGACAAAAAAGAAAAGTAGAGGAAAAGATAAATAAAAAGATTTATGAAGACTTACGTGAAATGGGAAACTTTCCTTGGACAAGCTCTTGGTATTTATGAGTGCAAGGGTTCAATTTATGGGTGCAAAGGTTCAACATATGAATGCTAAAGTGAGATGAATGATTGATTTGGGCAATATTTATATCAAAAAGAAAGTTACAAGTGGGAAAATTCCCACTCAGGTTCCAGCAAAATCCTCAGCCGTTGGATCTGCCTCACGTCGTAGAACAAAGGAAACATGGAGCTGTAAAAAATTAATGAGGGTGCGTCTCGTATGCCGAAGCATCGGGAGTGGGCCTTGGGTAGTTAAAAAGGCATCTACGCAATCAGGATTAATGTATGATAAGGGCAGAATGGTTGTGGCGATATCAAAATCATTCTTTTTGCTCGAGAAGCAAAAGAGGGGAATTTCGAGAGGTTATTGTAGGGATATTAGGCCCAATAGAATGTATTGGGCCAGGGGCCCAATCTGAAGACACCTCATAAGTCTGAGGATGGATAAACATGGCATAAAGGTCAGCACTAATAAATAAAGCAAGGGATTTAGGCATTATGTTCTAGGGAAGTGATCCGAGGATGAATGCTTCCTCAGCTAGGCAAAGTCGAGGTCAGAAGATGTGGTCTAAAATCAAAAGTAACATTCCAGATGATACCACTAATGTGGATAAGTATCAAGAAGGAACAGGACAAAGGGAGGCCATGAAATATCTAAAGGGAAAGCTGCTACCACCATATTAAATGCTCTGCAGCTAACTCTTTGGCCGTATTAATGAAGAAGTGATACCTGAACAGTATCTTTTAGCCTTACAGCTACTCCTCAAAGACTTCAAGAAGGTGCTAATGGGACAAGGATTAATACCAACAATTTAGTCTACACGTGGAGGGTAAAGATGAAAGAGGAGGATAGTATAAAATAGAAAAAAGACCCAAAGAGGAGGTGATCGAGAAATTAAGAGAAAAATACTGTAGCAATTAAGAATTGAACTTGTAATCAAACTTGAGAGAAATATATAAGAACTGATCTCCTCGAACTGTGCCGAGGATGATTTTCTTTAGATTAAACCAGTCTATCTTCATTTTCTTGTCATCTGAATCCACTTTACTTGTTGTCTGATTCATTAAAGCCCAGTTTTCCAACCCACTCTCTACAAATTCATTATATTGGGCTTTTTGGGTCTAAGCTCATTTATTTTTTGGGCTATGGACCTAAAGTGTGTCCTTACAAATAATATTTAAAACATACGCTTTTAAAATTATATAAAATATCTCTTTAATAAAATATCCTTTTACTTTTCAAATACAAACTCTTTTTTATTTTGTATTTAGAGAATTTGTTTTCTTTTACATTTTGAGAAATTTGTATTTAGAGAGTTAGGGGTGCACAAATGCATGGATGTTTTATTCCCCATTGGAAGAAAAATATGCAATAACTTTATGGTTAAAATTTTGGGACATGTCCTACTTTATCATCCATAAATTTTTATTTTATTTTTTTCATTTTGTATATTGTTATTATTGTATTTCTCTCATATTATATTGGATATGTCAAGGCATATAAAAGTAACATAGGAAAGCATAATATAATTATTTTATAAGAATATTGTAAGGACACGATTCCTGCGCGGCCCAGTGACATTTTTGGGTTCACGCGGGAGAGATCCCTCACAATACAATTTGTAGAGAGTGGGCTTGAAAAGCTTGGGCTTGGTCACGGGACGATGGTCCGGTCTGGATTTCAGAGAGGTCCCTGTGGAAAGTGGACTGGGCCTAAACGTTTAAAGCCCCGCCGTGCTGCCACTTCTGAGAATGGGCTCCTCGGACTTGATCCGAGGACCCTTGTGGTCCTTTCCGGCTGTCCAACGGAGGACCTTCTCTATTCTCTGCATGGATCGTTCCGGCGATCTTATTCATGAAGTCTTTCTCTTTTCCTCCCTCCCCCACTAGATTCACTTACTTCTCCTTTTATACTAGCGTGCGTTCGATGTCCTTCGTCCACGTGTAGGGTCAGTCTTTACAAATACTGACATTGGTCCCATCAGTCTAATCCCGGAATTGTTGGGGATGACTTGATAAAGCTGCAGAGTACGGTTCTGTCAGGCATTGGGCCTTATCCAGAAGGGTATTTAGGGTAATCGCCCCAAGGTATTTTGGATTTCCTCCCGAATTTGTCCCTTTATTCTGGGGGGATTATGGGCCTGCCGAGGACTAGACTGTCCTCGGCTGCCTCCCAAAATTGGTCTGTGCTCTGCGTCATGGAGCTTGGGCTACAATTCTCCTCGGATTGGGCCCTCGGACTCTCTAAGGGTGAATGGGCCTGGTCCACGAATTGTTGGGCCCCACAATAGCCCCTCAAAACCCTTCTATCCGAATTCCGGATTGGAAAGGAGGGTTTTGGCAAACCCGGGCCCTTAATATGGCCCATTTAGCTTGATCCCGCATTTATGTGAGCGGTTTCCCAGGAAGTTAGGCGGTTTTTGAGGGATTCCTTTTAATCCGCTCGGAATCTGCTCCTGCCGCTTGGATGTCCCAGACGCGCCCTTAATGAATCCCCTTAACGAGGCTCATTTATATCCGGCGGCTCATTTGATAAGGTGGAGAAGTGAAACGGACGCCTCTTTTTTCTTCAGATTCTTTGGGAAAGTTGAATACATTTAATGCCATCCGTTCTGCTCTTCCTATAAGTAGGCAAGCAGGAGGCCATCACTTTCGTACTAACCCCCTTCCCTTCTTATGAGATCACGACAAATGATGAAGAAATCATGCCCCTCCTCTAGACACCATATTCTGATAAAACTTGAAATGGCTCGATCAGGGCAAGGGTGGCGCAGACTTAAGATCCGTCCCGCCTCTCTTTTAGCCAAAATCCGAAGCAGGGGCTCATCACGCCGAACTCTTGGCGTGACTGAGTCGAGAATACCCAATATCAGCACCACCCGGCTCCTCATGAGCGTACCTAATATGGCACCAACGTGTTAGGAGTCAGGGCTGAGGCAGGGGCTAAGTGCTTCTGCTTCTCCCTCTTTTGCTCCTCGGTGCCCTCCTCCACCTTCTTCTTATAGTCTTCCCAGCACCAGTTCCGTCTTGGTGCCTTCCCTTTTCCCTCTTTTGTTCCTTTTCTTTCTTTTCATCCCTACTCTCTTCTTCTCCTCCTTCTTTACTCATGTCCTCCATCTTCCTCATTCATCTCCTCCATCTTCTTCAATTCTTCTTCCTTCTCCTTCAATTCTTCTTCCTTCTCCTTCAGTTCTTCTCCCTTGTTCTTCATCCTTTTCCGAAGGAGGTTCTTGTCACGATATGAGCAATGTTGAGACAGAGACTGAAGAGACCTTGAAGATGAGTTTAGAAGAAGCCTGACTGTTTACTTCTCTGTACTGCGAGTGTTATCGTTGCTTTAGCAGTTCTTCTTTTGTATAGGCTTGTTTGAGCCCTTTTTCGTACATTGTAATAATCTCTTATATTAATAAAAGTGTTTACTATTTCATTTTGCATATTCCGTTTATGTTTTTGTATATTGGTAAACGCTGCTCGGCTCAATGAGAAAGTATCTAAAACCGATGACAACTAAGACCAAAATACTTGATAATAAAAAGATGTTGCCATAACTTTAATATAAGTGTTTGGCCCAATAAGGCCGACCAGTGAAAAGTAATAATTACCATGCTGGCCGAGGAGAGAACTGGAGGTTTGATGCCGTGTTTGGGTCCGAGGACCATGCAAGGCCTTGACTCTATCCAAAACTCGTAATAATAATAGTTTTTATACTTGGTTTCCCCATAGGCTTGAGTCCGAGGACCATGCAAGGCCTTGGTTCAGTCCAAAACTCGTAATAATAATAGTTTTTATACTTGGTTTCCCCATAGGCTTGAGTCCGAGGACCATGCAAGGCCTTGGTTCAGTCCAAAACTCGTAATAATAATAGTTTTTATACTTGGTTTCCCCATAGGCTTGAGTCCGAGGACCATGCAAGGCCTTGGTTCAGTCCAAAACTTGTAATAATAATAGTTTTTATACTTGGTTTCCCCATAGGCTTGAGTCCGAGGACCATGCAAGGCCTTGGTTCAGTCCAAAACTTGTAATAATAATAGTTTTTATACTTGGTTTCCCCATAGGCTTGAGTCCGAGGACCATGCAAGGCCTTGGTTCTGTTTCATTCCCTCTCCTTAGGTACCCCGTACGCAGCCGGGCAGGAGGTTGTCCCTGGCATTAGTTATTACCCGGCGTGGTCCGTAGTCCGTGGGCTATCATGTAGCAAGTTTTATCACAAGTTGATTTCAGCTTCTGTTGTATGCTGTACTGTTTCTTTGTTTTAATAAAAAAGGAAATTTTGCCTACTTATTTTGAATACTGCTCTTTTGGCAACATTATTTTGTGGAAGGGTGTGCTCCCTGTGTTTGTTTCTTCAATGATACTTAGAGCAGGAAGTTTTGAAACATAATCCAATCAATTCTAATGTACCAACACTACCAAACATTACGGCAATAATTCATAGCAAGTTTAACTCAGGAAACTAGCAAAGATAACAATTGAATATTCTGTGATAAATATGAGTACCGTCCGAGGAGTTGACGGAGGGTAAAGAACTCAAATCGTTTCTCAGAGGACGTATTGCCCTACGTCGCGTCGATTCCCTTGGTGCTGCAGATATAAGAGCAGACTTGCGAATCCCCGCAATTTGGGAACTGACCCAATGGCGAGTGGAGAGCTTTCCTCAGATGAATCCAAATTCTACGTAATGTAGTTTTTCCTTACGAGTAGTTGGTTTTCCCATAGGTTTGAGTCCGAAGACCATACAAGACCTTGGTTCTGTCCACAACTCGTGATATTTATCTCTTGCACTTGGTTTCCCCATAGGTTTGAGTCCGAGGACCATGCAAGACCTTGGTTCTGTCCAGAGTTTATGAGATTTGTTTTTCGTGTTTGGTTTCCCCACAGGCTTGAGTCCGTGGACCATGCAAGGCCTTGGTTCTGTCCAAAACTTTTGATATTGATCTCTTGTACTTGGTTTCCCCATAGGTTTGAGTCCGAGGACCATGCAAGACCTTGGTTCTGTCCAAAGTTTGAGATTTGTTTTTCGTGTTTGGTTTCCCCACAGGCTTGAGTCCGTGGACCATGCAAGGCCTTGGTTCTGTCCAAAACTTTTGATATTGATCTCTTGTACTTGGTTTCCCCATAGGTTTGAGTCCGAGGACCATGCAAGACCTTGGTTCTGTCCAAAGTTTGAGATTTGTTTTTTTGTGTTTGGTTTCCCCACAGGCTTGAGTCCGTGGACCATGCAA